>NW_010557928.1:0-15604 GCF_000687285.1 Phaethon lepturus | reverse complement strand
CGGAAGATTCAATGATTGCACTGGGAGATTTGCTTTGATAATTTCCACATTAACCTATCATCACTTTTTTCTTTCAAATCCTGGCTGCTCTGTGTAACAATTAGGTATAATGGGTACAATTAAGTATAAAAAGGATGTTCATTTTTGCAAAAAGATGACTGTTTAAAGTGTCCTTGAGTAAAACTAATCTAAATAAATAGAGAAATAAATAAAAAGAGTTAGTGAATTACATTGAAAATCATTTGCACTTTAAAAAATATAATCCTATTGACTTCCATACAAATTAAGTAATATGGCGAACACTGAAGTGAAAATTACCCTTTCATCTACACAAATTATTGGAAAGTAGTTAGACAAGGTAATTGTTATGCAAATGTAGATCCAATGCAATCACAAAGCCTGGGAGTATTTTCTAAGAAAACCATGTTCCCTCTTTCTAACACATTTATTAGAGCAGCTTTTCAACAACATCTGAGTCAAGCTTTTCTTACCAGTCCCATATATTTTGCCTTGAACAGAAATATTTGCAGTTACGAACATTCACACATGAATACATTTTATATTTTTCACGAAATACAAATTTGGCTCATGAAAGAATCTGCACTAATGTATACAAGCCTTTGTAAAGCATTCAATGTATTGGCACATGGCATTTGGATTAAAAAACATAATATACACAAAACCAATGTATTGTAGAAGGCAAGCTCAAATGTAGGTGACATATCTGAGAGAGTAAAAGGTTATCACACCATTTCAGGGGCAAGGTTTATTTGGTTGATTTGTAAAAGTTGCAGATGTCACAAGGGGTAGGTTAGCGCCAACTGAGCAGCAGCAGAGGCGCAGTCAGGGAACGTAACAACAGTCGTGTATGGCAGAGGGACAGAAAAGCAGATATCCCCACACCGTGCCAGCCAGCCTTCCTACAGCCGTGGCTGTGGGAACCATTCGCAGCCTTGGCTGTAGGAAGCATACACTGTGTCATGGCACAGTGCAAGGGCACAAACGGCCACAGATCCCAAATTACCACTTGTCGAACGCACAACTGTCTTGTGCACCAGCTTTAATACTGTGTATAAATTAGTAGTTGGAGAAAGCTGGCCCTACAGTGAAGAAAGAGATGGTTGTCTCACACTCACCGTTAAATAAGGCTGTACGCATGCAGAGTTACTACAGAGCAGCTAAGATAGGCTGTGGTGGCTTCTAGCTGCTAGAGTTCAAACATGAGCCTTGGGTATAAAAGCAGAGGAATATCTTCCTGAGGGAGAGGAATGTCTGATGGCAAATCATCCAGCCTCATTAGCCGCAGAGCCAAAGCCTAGTTTAGGGAGATGCTTTCATGGTTCTTGTTGATGGACCAGCTGCAGTCCCTGACTGCAACATTTTTCCAGCCCTGCCCTCACCTTCTGCATGGACCCACTGCTCAGACCAGTTACTGAGGTGAATAGTTAGCTCTCTAGGCAGCCTATCCTTCTCAGAATACCCGTCTCCCTCAAATAGCCAGCAAAACCCTGTTGCACCAGGCTGTTGGCCGTGCCCGCCTCACTCCTGCCATTTATAGCACCGTGGCTGGGTGCTGGGCGTTTGCTTTGCTATTATTTGCTCTTCCCCAGTTTCTCAATACCCTCTCAACAGGGCCAGAAAAACAAATGCGCTGGGGCTGCTTTTCCTAGACTTCACTGTTCTCATGAAAGACGCAAAGGAGCTCGATATGAGTTCATCCGCGAGGAGGTTAAAAGGTGAATCTGTTCCAATCCATACAGGCATGAAGAGAACATCGGTAATGGGGAGATTACTAATCTACCGAAGGCGTAATGACAGCTGGAATCCAAAGCTGGATAAATTAATGCTAAAAATAAGGCACAAAACATTATCTATGAAGATAATTGGACATTAGAGCTATTTTCTGAGAATATGGATTCTCTGTTGCTTAAAATCTTTCTAACGATTTTAAGATTTAAGGGTTGATTGCCTTTCTAGAAGGTATTCTGCAGCTCACAGAGGTTTTGCAATCTTGAAGCAATGACTGAGGTTGCTTGTGCTTTATACAGAATCCAATTAGCCAGAGAAAGATCCCCTCTTCCCTGTGGACAATATACTCCTCAGGAAGTAAGAGGAGTATATACTTCTCTATGCATTAGGGTTAAACCCTGCATCTGTTACTGACGTACATGCCTTCTTTCTTGCCTGGGATTTGATTGTGCACCTTGCTAAGAATTTTTACTTCTATTTAAAGCCATCAGCAGAGATGTTCATGAACCACGTGCTACGTCCCTGGGTTACAAGCACAATTTCAAATTGAACCTGGAATAAATGGCTCTGTGATGACGAAGGCTCAGGAGTGAAATTAAATTACAAGGACAGCGGCTGAGCATTTCCTAAACAAAAGACTGGTACTGGAACAAGTATTGACACATTTAAAAGCTAGATAGAAGCAATTCAAGAATATCGTGTGTGTTCATTGTACTTGCTAAAAGCATGCTTCACTCCTCAGGCTATTTTAACCAGGCAGCAATGTGTAGAATTAAGACACGCTTCTCTCATCAGACTGTCTCTTCTCTGTGTGCCTCTGCTTCTGCTCCATCTGTAACTCTTCTCAGCATAGAGATTGCCACACAGCAGAGGGACTTTTTATTTTAAGGTGAGGGAAAGCAAGAATTCTAGCTCCTTATGAGCTAAGCAAAGGACCTGCTCCCCCACCCATGGACAATCACGGAAATGTTCCTACTGGTGACAGCAGACTGTGTATGCAGCTCATATTTCTGTAGAATTTTTCTGTTAACAATGCAACATACCTGAAATAATTATGAAATCTATGTGGGTTAGGTTTAGAGATTGGTTTTGTCTTTTGTTTGTTTTGTTTTGGCAATAGTTGTTAAAAAAAAAGTGTTTTTTTCCTGTCTGTTGGATTTATTTATTGAATGCTGTCATAGAGGTGAGTTGGAGCTGTATGAAGTCCTTAAATGGATCCATAGCTAGCCAAATGCTCTTTAGATAATACGTGCAGTTTTTAAAATTACTGTTACAAAAGCCGACTCTCATAAGTCCATCACATACCTTTGCAAATCCCAGCATTTGAGTCCTTCTAAAGGGGCCCATTGCGCACCGGAATACCTATTTCCAATGCATGTCCTTGGTAGGGGTAAGGAACAGCTCCAGAGCACTAAAACGCTCTGAGACCATGAAGCTGGTTCTCTCAACTGCCTGCTCAGATCCACCCCCTCCTACCCTGCAGGCACAGCCCTGCACCTTTCTGCTTTGCCAACTCGCAGATGCCTCTTCACAGTTCCCGTTAATGGAGTTGCAGCTTAATGCAAAAATACACTGCCAGGCAGGATGAGTGTTCCTGCTCACTGGATAAATAATGCATTTTGCAAATTGAGGGAAGAATTAAAAAAATATTCTAAAAACTTGGCTTAGGATTAACATTTCAAAAAAGAGGGATATGACTGGAGTGAAACAAAACCCACAAAAAATTCATTCTGGGCAATGCTTTTCCCACTTAGGGTTACTTCATGTTTTCTTCCATCATATACCACATCAGTATGAAAAGTCAAGGTTGCTTTTAGAGAAAAAAACAACATGAAAACTAAATATTTGGGCAGTTCTGGAGTGAAGCTTTTTCAAAATGCTGAGGAGACACATGTTTTTAACATTCCTTCTCCTCCTTTTTTCCCGCTGCAGAGGAATCTACTTCCTAATTTCAATTCAAATTCACAAGTCATTTCTTTCCTCCACATGTTTTCTAGAAACCCTCCAGTCTTGTTGTAAATTTGCTACTCAAAAATCACCCACCCAGCCTTTTGCTAAAGGCACTCAAGCACCCAGCCACTCCCCACTGCAGCTAGTTCCCTCCCCTGGTACCGTGTGATACCTTCTCCTCTGCTCCTCTCCCCACACTAGCAGCTCACCCTGGGACTGCTAAACCTTCCAGGAGCAAAGGTATTAGCAACACAAATGAACACAACTTCCCTGAGTTTTGGGCTGTTGTTCACAGCATCACAAAAGTGTTGGTGGAAGGGACCTCTGAAGGTCACCTAATCAAACCTCCCCCTGAAGCAAGACTACTGCCCACAGTACAGCCATTCAGCAACCACTGCATTTAAATGATTCTTGAAAACCTCCAAGGATTTTGCAACCTCTCTGAACCACCTGTCCCAGTGCTGCACCCTCCTCATGAATAAATTTTTCTAACATCCAGCGTGCACCTTCCCAGCAGCAATTTGCAGCTGTGATCATACTGAGTTGAATCCACAGTGGTTTTAACTATCTGAGTCTCATGTAACTGCAACTTGCAGTATTCTGATATGGAAAGACTTAATATACATAGGAGTTAGTACTGTTCCAAGCTGAAATAGCATCAACAGAAGGATTAGGATCTCTTCATCAATGAGGTAATCTAATCTAGTTTATAGCCCGAGTACTCTCCTGGTGGGATTTGAACCTCACTGAAGAAGGGTTTTCCAGCAATGTTCTGTTAGATGGTCTCAGGGAACAAAGGATAAAGGTGGAGCACCCTTTTCCTATTCTCTTCCTCCCTATAGTCTTTTTCAGTGTTATGAAAGAAAGGACATCTCTAACATCAGAAAAGGGTTATTGAAGGGAAGTGGCTCCTGCAGCCCAGAACTCGGACATGTGTAGTTGGACATCCATGCTTACATCAATTTTGGGTGTAACAAGCCATTCACCCCAACAACTACACCTGCCCACCTTGTGCCTGGCAACCTCCGCTCTTTAAAATGATGGCCATTGTTTGTAAGGCATAACTCTGTGCCCATCCACATAGATAGATCTACTGTACATAAGGAGAAAATCATGCTTATACAGGAGTTACGACACTGAGTTCAGTGTTCTGAGCTCATGCTCCTCAATTAACTTTAAATTTTCCTAGTGTTGTCATACCTACAGAGCCAAAGTGTCATTCAGATAATGACCCTGTTCCTCTAAGCAGCACCTCCTCCATCCTGGTTATAACCAAAGCTCTAGGCCAGTCAGCGCATGATGCAATCTCACCGACATCAGCAGAGCTGGGGTGAGAATCTTCTCTTGATTGCAGCTTCTGTGCCCGCAGTTTAGAGACTGTGCCCTCAGACAGCTGCCACATGCTTCACCGGTGAGAAGGTTCCTCCCGTCATGAACCCTCAGCTCAAACAGGTCACTACAAGTCTTTGAAGGCAACAAGCAAATGACATGAGCAACGCCAAGTAAGAACAAGAAATGTCATGTAACAACCTGCATAAACATTGGTCTTTTCATTCAACAAGCACAGCAAGTCCTGAAATTAAATAGATTCACAGTGTCAAGGTCGCTGCTGCTCTCCTCAGCAGCACGATCGCAACGCTGCCCAGGCCTCTACCACACTGCATGATTACAACAGCAGCTAGGCTACCTTGAGACTCACCATGCTCAAGGCAAAGTGGCACACACAAGTAGCAAAGCACAGCCATCCTCCAATCATTGATGGATAGTTTTATTTCAGAAAAGAGACTAAGTCAAATCCTCAGCCAAGTCCATCTGACTTTGACATGGAAAGGAATTGAGTGATCGTGGCAAAGGGTTTAGACTGCTAGGAAAGTAAAAAGAGCTTGTTGACATTTTTCACCAAAAGTTTTGCCAAAAATCTGGGCTCTCACCTAAACAGTAATTGTAGTACATAGAGTCTGTACTCCGTAAAAAATTCTATTCCAATGAAAAGATTAAAGCCACACAAATCCCAAATATTCTACCAGGATATCCCATCATGCTACTCCCTAGTAATTTAAATTTAGGAAACAGGACTTGAAGTAAAATCCTAAGGCACTGCCTCCAGCTGACAGAGCCACCCTGTATTATATAATCCCTTTAATAAATAGATTTGGCAAAACATTAAAAGCATCTACGCTTTCTGTCCATGTACCTCCTCCCGAGGGCCTGGTCCAAATCCAACTGCTGCAACAGAAGCCTCTTCAACTTGCAAATAGATAGAGCCCAGTGACAGCTTAGTGATAAGTCCTGTCCTGTCCTCCAGCTGGGGGAAAGGCTCATCCATGGGACCTGAAATAATGGGTATACTTTGGTAGGTTCTGTGTGTCCTGGCCTTACATGAGTCAAAAAAGGGAAGCCACAGTGGCATTAGGTGAACACCATGGAAGATAAGAGCAGACTGGCTTACTGGTTGTCCTCCTGTTCCTTTTCCAGTTCTCAAACCCATTAATTCTCTATTTGATAGCTGACCACAGGGTTACATAGAAACTCAACCCAAATCAGGGCTGTCTCATGCAGAATCCCGTTCACAATGGCAAATAGTCTATGGTCTAAAGGATTATTCTAATGATTTTATAAGAAAGTAGACAAAGAATATACTGAATTTAGGAAGAGAGTTATTTTGCCAACATTTGTCTACCACGACAAGATTTCAAAGGAAAAGTTGTGAAAATCCTTCATTGTTTCAATTGCAATTCAGTTCCATAAATCATTTGCGAAGAGGCACCTTGGTCCATCCTATCACTTGGGTTTCTAATCTGTGTGACAATTACAAAATAAATCCCCCAGGCAATTTAAAAGCTGGCTAGAATACTCTGGTGTTTTCCAAGATTATGACAGAAAGAAGTGTCATGGAGAAGCTGTTCATCAGCAAAATGCTAACATTTTGCTTTTGAATGTATATCAGCCCTACTGGCCTTTGTCAGCAAGACTGCAAAGAGTGAGCGGAGGATTTTTTTAAATGTGCCTGTTTCCAGTGGCAACCAATGGAATAAAAAGACAGTCAGATTTAATCCATTGATTTCCATGTGCCGTTTTCAAATAGGTTTCTTTTAAATGATTCAAGAGACAAAAAGGGGGAGAGAAAAGTCAAGCGATAAAATGTAATGATTCTCATTAACTGCTATGAATTGGCTGTTTCATAGTTTAATTTTGGCAAGCGCTCTGAGTTTTTCACATTTTCAGCAGATGAGGTCTTATTTCTATGCAAAGCCACAAAACTTAAATCTAGACTCCAACCCTTTTGTTTGGATGCTGATTTCAGATTGGTCCCATTTTATCTTAATTTGCCCCATAATTGCAAAGAACCAAATGTCGAAAATGCCATCTGCATTTCTTTTTAACAAATCTTGATACATAAATTATCTGTATTTTTACACTGCTGCCAAAAGGACATAAAAATCCTCTACCCAAACTGGAAATGCTATGAAGCTAGATGACATTTGCAAAGAATGCCTTCTCAGAACAGTTTTAATAGTTTATTTTTCATATATTTGTTACTGTCAATGGAAGAACATGGTGTCCTGAAATAAAATATTTACAGAATTTCTATGTCTTTGTTGCCTAGGTCTCCTGATTCAAAGAAACATTCAGAGGCTTTTAAACTGTTTACCATGTCATTCCTGTCAAGTGGTACTTTTGCTGGGCTCTCTGCCCTTTTTTCTGGTGTATTAATGCACATTTTCCTTGAAATCTAAATAGTTTTCTCAAATGCATTTAGGAAAGTATTTGTTAATATACATATTTGTAGTATTGAAATACTGCATATTGTTAATGACAGTGGGATTGCAAGCGACTTGAAGCAGCACCACAGGGCACATCCAGCTCACAGACCTTACATTCCTCATGCTTGATTTAATTTTTAATAGATTTAAATTTTTGTGTATCCTGTTCAGACTCTTCAGCTTCCAGTTCAGCATGTCTGGGGCAGTTCCTGACTCACACAGCCATCATATAACTAAGCCTTTTATTCTCTCCTCCACACTGCATTCCTCTTCATATTTCCCCATCCAGTATTAATGCTCGTTGTCTTTATGAATTCTGGCGGTTCGTTACCGGTCACATGTGTAGTGGTGTTTCTCTTCGGAGGAGCTGTAATGTGCTGTGATGCCCTAAGACCGCAGTCCAGCCTTGGCACACCTGCCCTCCCAAAACCCTCTGTCTCCTTTTGTGAGTGTTATTTCTCGTGGTGTTGTTTTACCCTTTTCCTGGTCAGTGCGCAGTAAGTTTGTTACCAGGAATGTGGGTACAGAGGAAGATTCCCGCACTTACCTCCTGCATTTGTTTTACCTGGTTCCCTCAAATTCTCCTTTTCTTAACCTGCATTTTTTCTGTTTTCTTCCATGATTCCTTCTGAGCTGGGTCACAGATGCACATTTCATGTATAGTTTAACAGTATATTCTTCTTTGTCTCTCAGGGAAAAGAACATAAAGCAGAGAAAAGTAGAAAACACCTGCTCTTGGATGAGAGAAAAGCTTGTATGATGCTTTCCAAGTCACCACCTTGTGATGAGATTTCACTGCCTGGAAATTTAACATGATAGCCTAAAGTGAGAATAGGATGTACACTGCCAACCCACACTATTCTCAGAGTCTGTAAACCAGTTCCCTTCCTCTCTGAAACAGATCTGTTGTTTCATTCACATGCCAATATTCATAGCCTTTTCTCAGGAGTTGCACAATTCTTCACATTTAATGAGGAGGTTGAAAAGTTGTTAAACAAGTTGAGGAAGGTATAAGATAATAGGGAAAAGGTCAGACAGAATAAAGATTGCACTGCATTAAGGCCAAACGTGAAGGCATCCTTTGTGGTTTATTCAGCACACAATGAACCGCTCCAGATCTCTGAATTCTCAGGGCAGACAACAGTTCTCTGCTGCTCTGAAGGTGAGAAGCGATACCGGTACACACGAAAATCAGGTCAGGAAAACATTAATTATACTGCAAAGTACTGGTAAAAACATCCTTTAAAACATTCATTGCTGGTAAGAGAGCAAGACCAGGAGATCAAACAGCGTTTTAATTAGATGCCTTATTTACTCTGCTCTGTCAGACACATGCTAAGAAGAAACTTTTCTCATCTGCAGCCATTCTCTGTACAGCACTTAACCTCCTCTAGCATGTTAAGAAGCTGACCTGGTGGAGAGGGAACCTGATGCAGAAATGCAAACGTGTACCGTAGTACAAAGGCGTTCAGGATGCTGTCATTGCCTTTCCCCATATTGGGCACAGCCTCTGTTCCCAGGCAGAGGTCACCTGTCCTTTGGAGACAAAATGCTTTTTTTTTTTTCCTTTGTTTTGGGTCACGCCAAAGCATATCTCTCGAGTTCACTGCAGTTTGCCACAGAGCAAACAGGCCCAAAGGTGAAAATACAAGTGTTTGAGCTGGATCTCAAGAGACGGGACTGAGATGTGCAAGTCTGCAGGACTGGCAGTGTGCTGCTCTAGCAATAGTGTTTCAGGCTGTATCCTGCTTTCTGCTCTCATAGTCACTAATATCTCATTCTGAGGAGGAAGGACTACTATTCATTTTATATAATTAAACAACTGATCAATCAGGGGCAACTATGATTCACTCAAGACCTGACTACAGATTAGATAAAAAGCATTGTTTTGAGTCTGTCCTAAAGAAAAAAATGAAAAGATAAAAGTAGATGTCTAGGGAGATATAAAATCGCAATAGTTTTCCTAATTTTCCTCCTTTTCAGTCCCATTAAAACACAAATTACAGATTTTTTTTTATCCTGTCTTAAGCAAACAAACATCATAAGAGCAAAGAGTAAAGTAATTTTTTAATTGAAATTCAGATAACTGTAAGAATACAAATGTAAAAGGGAAGCAACGAAAACTTTTGGGAGAAGATGATTGATTGTTATATACTATGTAAGCCTCAAAACACCACTGTCTGAGTCACTAAGCTGAGATTTATCAGATCGAGAAGCCAATCTCCAAAGTATTTTACGACCTTTTATTTTGGAGCAACTGCAAACCATAAACCGGATTTGCTGTTCTTCTCATGTTGTCCTTCAACAATTCCTATTGCTAAATCCACTAGACAAAAAATTGTCAAGGACTTGAAGTTTTGTTTGCATGCTTGTTAGACCGATTATCAAATAGATATCCTGTCAATCTGCTGACTGCTTATATTTTCAGTCTAACAGTGAATGGGGCATTTTTTATGGAAATATTTGTGACTTGATGAGTCTAAACATCATCTTGAATAGGGGACACTCTACTGGTTCGGAAATGAGCTGTGTGACCAGAGAGGTTAAGGGTTTTCCATGTCAAACTTCAGGAGCATTGCTACACAACTGCTCTTGATCTTCTCAACACCGTACAACTCATTTCCACAAGACAGAGCATACTGAGAGAGGAATATGCCAGTGAATACTTCTGAGTTATAATAATTCAACTCCAGCTGTTTTCATTATCCTCTGATGGGGATAAAAAACCAAACACAGTCAATTCTGAACATAATGAAAGACATTCTTCTGGTTCATGTCAATGATTTTTAAAACGTGTCTTGCAGTGGAGTATAGAAACATTAAAAAACCCTGCTTGCTTATGTGAAGAGCCAAATATTGTGCAACATTATATTGAATTTCAGTAATTAATTACATGCTGCCAAATTCAGCTGTATAACCTGTGGTTTTCCTGAAATGCTAGCAGTTGTTTCAGCTAGTCTTTATGGCTCTGCCTCAAAGCCCATTGAAATGGATCACAATCTCTCTATAGACTTCAGGTGGTCTTAAATCAGATCCTCAATTTTGGGACATTCCTGCAAAAAAAATTAGGACCAAGATTCTAGTCTTATTCTCAGAAGAGTAGAAATTAGATCTTTGGAGTACAGCATTCATTAAAGTATCAGTATCCAAGCTCCGCATTTGCACATATTAAAAAAGTTAAGGACAAGAAAATCATGTCTATGAGACTTTAATATCTCATTAGTGAGTATTAGAAGCACAGAAACAATTTTAAAATTCCAAACATTACATAGACTATACAATTGTCCTTAGGGAGCAAAATTATTTATCTGCCAACAGGCTTAAGTGGAAAATACTTCTAACAACCGCTGACGACTGTCCAGATACATAATTGCTAAGGCTACAGCTACAGTACATAAACAGAAAGGCAGAGCTCCATACACTCATGCTTTTGTCATCATGTATCAATGAACAGATCATGCATTGAAGCATTTGAAAAATTGAGAAATATAGCCCACGTTAATCAATAGGATTTCTCCCTATCATGCATGGTTTCCACAGGATATTATCCATGGGTATCCAAAAGATAACCATCCTTTCTCAGACTTAAATTATTCATACAGCATATGCTTATTATAGTTAGTCCTTTCATGCATCTGTAACCTCTGTGAGACCGAAGTCCAAGAAAAAATAATTATTCCATGTATGTTTCTTATGCAGCATAATCATAGAATCATAGAATGGTTTGGGTTGGAAGGGACCTTTAAAGGCCATCTGGTCCAACCCCCCCTGCAATGAGCAGGGACATCTTCAAATAGAGCAGGTTGCTCAGAGCCTTGTCCAACCTGGCCTGGAATGCTTCCAGGGATGGGGCATCATCTACCACCTCTCTGGACAACCTGGGCCAGGGTTTCACCACCCTCAGTGTGAAAAATTTCTTTCTTCTATCCAGTCTAAATTTGCCCTCTTTTAGTTTAAAACCATCACCCCCTGTCACTACAGGCCCTGCTAAAAAGTGTGTCCCCATCTTTCTTATAAGCCCCCTTAAATGAAAATCATAACACCTTACAAATTTCCTAAACAAGATTTACATAGCACTTGACAAATATATTTCTTCCACAGAAACTTCTGTGTGTAGATTCAACAGGACATTCTGTAAAGCTGTATTAATCTGAGCCAAACATGAACCACTACATGACCTCTTAGCAAATGCCTTCTTCAAGCAGGAAATGCTGAAATCCTGTGATGGGGCCCAGACCTAAAGGCAAATTTAATTTCTACATCATTGGACACCAAGGGGGAGCAGTGTGTTATCACCTTTCATTTGTAGGAGTTCACATAAATTCTAGGATGGTTGAGTCAATTGTGTTTCAACAGAGAGACTATGGGATTCATCCTCTTTAGTTGTAGCTACCTGGTCTCAGTAAGTTACCAAGGTGTCCTATTATCAATGGAAGAATGTTGGTGATTCACTTCCAGCTGCAATAAGTGTAGACACCCTTTATGGCGACGTTTTCTCTCTCCATCTCTTCTCCATAATGAGATGTTGGGCCACCAGCTAAGATCAGACACCTACCTTCTAGGTTGCTAAACTAGGTGTGATTATCCATTCGATTACTGCTGACCCAAATGATTCTCAGCTGTTTCATATTCAGCAGCTCCAGAAACACACATGCTGTTCACTTTCTTGTCATTCTGATAACTGTTCACTTGCCAGAAACAAGTCCAGAGTGTCAGAACTTACCAGGTTTTACCCAACAGAACTTGCTAATTCACCGGAGAGGTATATTTTTGTATTATCAGTTGGAAATAAACATGAAAACTAACATTTTTAGGTTAAAAAAAAAAATAATCATAAGATGAGTCACAACTGAATTAACTGAATTGAAAACCTGTAATATTAAACAGGAAAGATACATGAATGAAGTGGAAAAGTCCAAAATACTTTTAAAGAAAACGAGTATTAACTGTTTGTACCAAAATTCAGAGCTGAAAATAAGTAACTCCTGAAAATTTCTAGCACTCTGCACAGTATTGATTTACATTCTAACCTACACTTCTTAAATCTGCAGCTACTGTGGCTCAGTTTTGTAACAACTAATCATACAAAAAATGAACAATGATCTGGCATAAGTGACAGATGGCAAACTGCAAATCTTAGAGGATATAGCATCAAATATCTTTAACAAATTCTGAAGTTTAGAGACAAATGACACACTCACACACGAGTTTATCCCTATGTTGCATAAAATTCCCAACATTGATCAAAGCACTTTATTTCCCTTGCCTTCGTCTGTTTGTGTGATATTTCTGCAAATAGCCACTCATAAGTATCTAGACACCTAAAAATAAGTAAAGTTATTGCCACAAAGAGAGAAAAGAGAGGCAAAAATGATGTCTGGACCTCTGAACAGCCAGAGGATTTTGTGTTAGCTTTGCTGTCCTTGGCTTCATTTCAAAGCCAACTAGAATTGTAGAACTGGAAATGACTTTTCTCTTCTCTCTGAAACCTGAAGTAAAATGAAGTCTCATCAAACTGTTCTGTAGATGGTAGGCTTCTTTTGAACAATGATTTCAGGAGAGAACTGAAATAGTTTAATTAAAAAATATTAGTTCAGTTCTTTATGGGAACTGAACTTCGGCTTATTTATGCTTCCTTTCTCCTATCAGAAAAAGCAGCAGCTAGACCTGGAACAACCCCCAATCAAAGGAAGGTAATCCCTGTGCTGTAACCAGACCTGGAGAACCAGCAAAGCCTATGAGAGTAAAGTAATCCCAGCAAAATCAGCTCATCTGTATTATCACTAATAATTTACAAAATTGAAGTTAAAAAGCACAAAAAAAGTTACTTTTGAGCTGAAGAAACCAAATCAACAGTCATAGTAACTCAAGTTGACTTGTGTCTTGTGTCTCTGGAGATAGACTGCTGTGAGCTAGAGCAGAACACACACCAGGAGCTGCCTCTTCTGCTATATTCCCCCTTCCACCAGTTTTTCGTCATACAAGTGAGGCAAGAACCTTAGGGCTTTCTCTCTTCTCACTTTAGATATACTGCAAGATACCCTGGTTTGGAAATCAACTGCTGTATACTTTAAAGAAAGGCTGAACTCTTATTCAAATGAGCAACCTTGTATAAAAGGCATGCTAATTCACTTTTAATTGAAGTGTTGCCATTAAATATGGAACTTGGATTACATTAACAGACAACCAGATATCTGAGCGAACTAGTCCAGACTGCAGGAGCCTGATGTTATAATTAGCATGTGCTGCTGTGTGACTCAGGAACTTACACACAACTCATGAATCTGTCAACCCGTGTCTAGATTAGCATTAAGGAATGCTAGCAGCTCAGTGAATCCTGTCTGGGAGAGCAACTGTGTGCAGCATGTGTAAAATTCGGTTTTCTCTATCTTTTCTTCTATGGGAGTAAACTCTCCTCTCCTCAATAGAGTAAAAAGAGCTGTTAAAAAGTGCAGACGCATTGGCACGTGGGAGGAATTCCCAAAGAAATACAGAAATTCGGAGAAGGAAGAAGCTCTTTTTGCTGTATCAACAGCAGAGGAAAAAAGCTGAGTGCAGAAAGGACTCCTGGAGTCTGAGGAGAATTCACGTAGATGAGAGGTGGTCTTTGACTTCTTGGAGCACCGTTACTTGAGCCAAAAATCCTTCAGAACAGGAAGAGAACTTGAGCAAGAAAAAAATGTGTTTTATTGTTTTGACTAAGCCGGGAATGGCTGGATTTGGAAGACTTTGCAAAAAGCTCAGGGGTCCATTGCTCCTACTGGCACAAACCCATAATGAACACACAGGGTTCGAGCTCTGAGACCAGGTGCCTAAGTTACAAGGGTCTCTCCACAGAGCAGGGTTAGGCTTTGTTTGCAGGGTGAGGGGTTACTGGACCAGAAAATCCCACTTCCTTGAAGAGGTGAAAGAAGATACACCTGTGGGGAGATTGAGAGGTCAAAGAGGTGCTGCTGAAATTCTTAAGACTTTAAAATTCTAAAAGAACAGCTGAGCAGGGAGAATTCAACAGTTATACCATTATATCGAGCTTCTTCATAAGAATGTTCCTCAATACTAATCTTACTTGTGGCTTTATTACAAAATACACCAAAGCCAAACTCAGTGGTATAACATAGCTGCCCATGTGCATGACCTTTGAGAGCAAGAATTAATTGCAAATGATTGTGCCTCTTGGACTGATTAAACTTTGAGGCAACTTAACAAGCAGCAAACCAAAAAGTTTTACCATTTCACATTATATACAAAGAAACACTTAGTTTTTTCAGTTGTCTCACCAGCACACCTTGAAACAGATATGACACACTGAGACTGTTAACTTCTGTGTCTGCTGCCAGAGATGTTAAAACTGTGCTTGTGGATCAGGCAGCTCAGTCAATTTGAATGATCAAGGCTGCCGATGGAATGGCACAAATCTGTAAAACGATCCTCCTTGAGGTTAGAGTTTATCAGCTTCAGGTTTGCCTGAACCAAGCCTAGCCTCTTGCATCATCTGACAGCTCACTACAGATTACGTAGCCTCAGAACACCAAGATCATAAATGACTCTTTCCAAAATCCATTGTAATCTACATATTTGAGCAAACCATGTACTCCTGCAGTTCAGAAGTGAAGGAATTAGCCTTTTCTTATGCCACAAGTTTGCCTTGTATTGAAGATGATAGCACAAGTCAAATAAGTTATGTGCTTGGTGCAGTGCCAGCCATGTGGAAGTTTAGAGTCAAGTCTATTGATATTCACTCAAGGGAGTAACTTATGCCAAAGCCCAGTGTCCTGCGATCCAAATAAAACAAGAAAGAAAGTTTTCCCTTCAGTTTATGTATGCATTCATAACTCATACAAGCAGAATTCTCCTTCTGCATATTGGGAATGCATTTCTAGGTCGACACCTGCAGCAGTTTGTGGTGCTATTTCATAGCTAGGTTATCATAGCCTTTAGAATGGAAATATGGATGGTCATCAAAAAAAACAGCACAAGTATAGTCATTACAAAGGAGCATTAGAAACCATATAGGGTGGGAGAAGTACCTTGATATAGAAAGCAATTCTTTCCAAAACAGCATTCCATATTCCAGGGCAGGAAGGAAAGGACTTACTCAACAAAAATATTTTCTAAATCACAGAATCACTAAGGTTGGAAAG
>NW_010557927.1:0-6633 GCF_000687285.1 Phaethon lepturus | reverse complement strand
CGGGGCGCCGTCCTTTACCCCCGGCTTCGTCGTTACTTATTTGCTGGGTTGTTTTTTTCCCGCCCGAGAGGTTCTATCTCGTCTGCATCTCAGCTCCCCCTCTTAAAGCCTGAGGTTTTTCCCTGGTCATTTTTTGGGGTACTGTGGAAAAAAAATTATGGTATGAGTTAAGGTTACAGCACTCACAGGAAACCTAAAGGGAAGGTCCATGTGGAAACCAGCAATTCTCTCCTGAATTACGGAGATATGTATGTAATCGTATGTAATCCATAAAAAGGTCAAAAAGAAACAGTAATTGGGATTACAGTTCATGACAATGAACAACTCAATCTGTGTGCAACATAACCAGTGCATCAATGAAAATTTTCATGAAGTGATGAAATTTGGATAAAACCCCAAACTTTTGAATACTCAGGTTCTTAATCTTCCTATTCTTCTTCACATACCTTTGTATCACTTTTTCCACACTGACAGGGAGAAAGCTCAAAGGAGGACTCTCAAGACCTCTTCAGCAGTTATCACTGTCTCCTGCAGGGTTGGAGCCCCTGAAGGTGCCGATAACCACAGCCATCAGACCGAAACAATTATAGCCGGCTGTACCTGGTGTGGACTAACACAGCAGGCATACACCACTCTTCCTTTATTCTGAGTTTCATTTGTTTCCAGTCATAGGTATTTCCTCCAACTTGTCTCTCAAACCTCACTTTTCTTTCAATCTCCATTTTCTTTTGTCCCAAGTTTACCTTCTTCCTATAACCAATCCCAGCCTCCAGTTCTTCGGTTTCTCTGCCCTGTGCTCTCATCTGCTTTTTGCCTAATGTTTCTTTCATTTTGTCACTTTCAGTTGTGCCACTGTATTGACTGTGAGCTCCAACGTCCACCTGCCTCTGGATTTTATCTGTACATCCCATCCACTTACTCTTTCTACATGTTTCTCCCATTTTTTGGTCTCTCCATTTCTAATTTTCCTGCCCAAGCCTCATCTTCCTCTATGGTGCCCAGCTCTACCCTCTCCTCTCCTAGAGGAGAGCCCTGCCTTGGGACCATGCTGTCTCAGTGCAGGAGCCTGGGAGCAGAGCCACCAAGAGCACCAGGGAGAAGATACTCCTACTGTCAGGTCAAGCATCCAGGCTCAGCAGCACCCCGAAAACCAGAGCAGAAAAGCCTGCTCAGTCTTAGGGGATGCCTTTTGAAACATTAGCTGTCAAACACAGCAGTGGTTCCACATAAGCTATTCTTTAAAAGAAAAGGAAGATAAGAAAACTGCTTCCTTCCCCCTGGCAAACACGGGTTTCTGCTTCTATTTTATCTTTAGAATGTTTACATGGCACTTATTACATAGAAGGCCTTAGAAAAGCATTATAGCTTCCAATTACAGGATGCGCTGACAGAAATTTTAGCAGGTGATGAATAGCATGTTCATTCTTTTCCTAACTGCACCTTTTAAGATATTATTTTCAATTAATTTTTCTCAAACAAGTCATCCCGAGTCAGCATAGAAACTTTCAGCACAATGTGCTAGTTTCACCAATGTTTATACATTAAAGAAATGCTCTTTTAATAGGACATATCAGTCGCTGCTACCAGGCACACTCTTCACATGAATCCAAACCCTGTAAGAAATCTGAAACGCACATATCCCAGCACATGCAGCTGCTCTGGACTTTGACTGGGACATAGCTAGGTGTACATATTACTCTGACTGCAAGCATTTTCTTAATTCCAAATTTCTGCCATTTCTTTCTAAGTTGTGCATCTTCTTTCAGACATGAGAAATTCTCAGTCTTCCCTGGAATCAAGACTCATCATTTATAATCTAATAGGAAGACCTAAAAATCTGTTCTGCAAAGCCATACAAACCAATTCTCATGCTGAAAATTCTCACCCCTAGTTCCTGAGAACTTCACTGATATGAAAGCACGTGTGGTGTGTTTTATAACAGTCATTTTATTAGTTCAAAGTCCAAATAATGATCATGTACCCTTTATCCCATGATCTCTAGAAATCAGAACTGCTGAGATGTTTCCTCCTGCAGTCCTACTGCAGAATATCAACCCTATTTCTACAGACTTACCTTGAGATCAGCGCTATCTTGCTTGTCCATCCTTTAATGCTTCTTTTTTCATAAGTCCTATATTCCCAGTGTCTAAGCTGTCACTTCAACAGCAGCGAGGCCAGCTCAATTCTTGGATGCTCGTTAGGAACAATGCTTCACACCTCCCGCTTTTCATGTCCTAAGTAAGTTAAATGCAGACATGTGAAAGTATGGCTGCATTCATTCATGCATAACCTTCCATTGTTTTCAAAGTCAAAAAAATCTCCTACCAAAAAACCAATCTTAAAGGAGGATAATATGCTTAACAGAAACTTTTACCAAAACAGGAATGGCTTTGTTTCTGTTGTTTCCATGGCATGCCTGTAAAGGCATAGGCATCCAGATACCCACTCTGTTCACTACGTTCTTCTAGATCATACAATCATACCTCCTATCCAGCAAGTATATTCATATTTTTTTTCCATCAACCGTGTTTAATCAGGCACGATCTACTAAAGGAGTGTCCAGATTTTGGAATGGAAAAGCCAAAACTAATCTACATCTTATGTACTAATCTGCTTTAGAGGGAACTCCCAGTTTCACTTTCATCATGTCCACGCACACCAAAGACACTGTGTTTTGTAAGACTGTCTACAAACTTTTACCTTTGCCTTCGTGCCCTAGCAGATCTTTAAGAACTGATGAAGCAGCGAAGAGAGGAGCAAGGAATGAAACTGGTAAAGACTGCTTCTAGATTTCTCCCCCCCTGCCCTGTCCCATATCATTACCAACAAATCAGCCTGCCACTTATGTACCTTTATCTTCCAAGATAAATAAAGAAGTTTCATTAAGTTAAGTCCAATATCAAAGGCTGGCAGCAGATACATTGAACACACACTCAGCAGATGATGACTGTTTCAGTTATTGCTTTAGCATGCTGTGGAAAGGCACTGTGGAAGATTATTTTTCTTTACAGTGCAAAACTTAATCTTGTTTTACCATGCAGATTCCGGACTGCATGGTAAAGAAACAGAATATATATATATATACAACAGAGAAGAATCCTCTGCCTTGGTGTTCCTCTTCAACTTGCAGTGTGTAGAGGCAACCTCCTGGAGTGTGCCTAAGTCATGCTTTATTGCTTATTTCACAGTGTGTGAAGATGCAATGATTATTCCAGGTCTGATTGTAGTAAATCTTCCCTCCTGCTGCCCACTGATACTAGACACTGATCTGCCAACAAGTGCTTTTCCAAGAAGGAGAACATGACTTCCCTCATCATGAGTAAATTGATTTTTTTGATTAAAATTGACAGAACCTGCCCTGGCAGGCATATAGATGTCCATCAGCTACTGGTTCACATGATAGATGTGCTTCAACAGGAGACAAGAATGAGGACAGCCTTGAATATTGAATTATACACAGCCAGGATGCCACATGTTCTTCGGTGTTTTTTTTAAATCTGATTATTCAGTGGTTGCAACAAGTAGTTCCTTATATCTGGACATGGCTCAAAATCCTTCCAGATAGTTCAGACATTGTATTTGCATGAAGAATTATTCAGAGTCAACAGGATTGTCTGCAGAATTTATTCTATGAGAAAAATTCACTTTTAAAAAGTTTTTATTAGCATCTCTAAGTTGCCAGGAATGCAGTGGGGTAGGTTTAGTCAGCTTGATGGTCACAGTCATAAATACCCAATCATCAGGTCTCCTGAAATGCACTCTGTAAATACCTTTGAAGTCAATGCAAACCCAAAGAACAAAATGTGATGGTACAGTTTAGTCTTGTTACAATCATTAATAGTTTCTGTGCTTCTAGTCATGGTCCCATGGAAACCAGCATACTGCTTCCAGAACTGAGAAATAAGATTTCAGATGGTGTCACTGGTTTCTGTTACTCAATTTTCTTAATAGAGGTAGGAAAATAAGTGAAGAAGGGCTAAGAGGATTCAGTGTAGGAGTGTGCTTGGCAGCTTTAAGATGTAGCCGTCTCCGTCTTTTGAGAAGAAACCCTTCACAGTGATGGAGAAGCACAATGTACTTTTGTAGGGCGACAATCAATGGAGATAAGCACGAGGAAGATGCAGTATCAAAGGAGAATCACTTCAGTTGCTGTTCTTAGCTCAGAATTAGATGACTCCTCAGATGATGGGCATCGCTAAACAGTAACGCCTTACAAATTTTCTAAGGTTCTGAGGAGCCTTTCTTGAGCAGTAACACAGTCCCTGCTTCTAAGAATAAGAAGTCTAAAGCGTTTTGTAGAATAGTCTTGGGGAATACTGCCTCTCTTCAATTTTCTCTGTCATTCCTTGTATCCCTCAGACTGCTTAACAGACTTTTCAAACATGTCATTTTTCAGAGTACTCCTAAAAGATGTGAACTCCGACTTGTCAGCTCCCTGGCCTGGATCGAATGACAGGCATATGGATTCTTCAGTGAAACTTTCTCCAGATGTGACCCAAGAGTTTTCAAATCCTCATTTTAGAACAATTTTCAAAATCTGTTGTTTCCCACCTTTTTTTTGTACCAGATACAATATACCTTTCTCACAGGGACTATACAGAAGGTAGAATTGGGAGGATGGAGGTTTGTGTTACTATTCACACTCAAAGACACACCAAAGCAAATGCTTCAAGCTTTAGAGGAAAGGAGACAAACAAAAAACTTCCTGCCTGAGACTGAAAAATAAACCAAACCAACAAACCAACCTTGTTCACATGACCTCTTCATTTTGAACTAACTCAAAAATATTTACCTAAAAATTAAGGATTAAACAGCGATGAATGTACAGGGAGCACTGTGCTTCACAAAGGAAGAAGGAAGGCTGTCCTTTAGTGACCCATGGCTGCAGCCAAGAGGAAAACCTGAAGACACTTATTAGGGTGTCAGTCAAGTACTCCGAGCACACATGCTCTCAGAGCAGAACATGCAGAAGACTTAAAGCAACACCAGATTATTCAGCATAAGATGGGCTGATTCAGAGAATAGTATCATCCCAGGCCAGTCTTCCCAAGGCTGGGGGCAGCTGGAGGCACATCCACGTTCAAATGACACTGTGCCTTTAAGATACTATTGCTGACTGCTCTCCTGGCAAGTCCAAAACACTTGGCTGCTGGGTTTCAGGCTGTCCTAGCAATTGTGGGGTTTGGGGAAGGGCCCCCCATCAGGGACAGCCTGATGGCAAGGCCACAGCAGGAGAGGAAGGTGACCACACGGATTCACCCCTATGAGCTGGACCCGGTCCGCAGGGCGTCGCTTTGAGCGCTCCGCACTGCAAGCAGCAGGCGGGCAACAGCCGGCACAAGTCCCGCGCAAAGGTACCGGGATGCGAGTGTCAGCTAGGCAGGGCTCTGTTAGCATTATTACTGCTTTCCGGCTGCGTTTTGAGGAGTTATCACATACTACATGAAAGAAATATGCCATACCATGAACCTTCAAACTGATTAACTTGGCTGCTTGTTGCTGGCTGCTGAATTTCAGCAGGTACTTAGATTTCTTAGAAGAAAGCAAAGTAAATTTAAGCTTACTTCTATCCGGCAAATGTAGAATTTTAGCTTTGATTTCTTCTCTGGGCCAATTATCCCTTTCTAAAGCAACATTCTTCTGATATGACCCAGTGTCTCAGCCTTTATGTAATTTTTATACCAGTGTTTGCTAATTGCTAGATTGTGTTTTTAAATGGTAGTTTTTAAAAATCACAGAAATCAGTACTGGTAACTGAAATAATTCTCTTAAGTACTTAACTCATATGAAAACACCTTATCTATTTTTAATTTCTGAAGAAAAACTGACCAGACTAGGAGAGGAATTAGTTTAGCTCTACCCTTGGCTCAAACTGGTGCAGCTGATTTTTTTTTTTTAAATCTATTATGTGATCAGATAGCTCTTTGTTCTTTCAGAAAACACACTAAAAATACTGCTAATATTTTCCTCGACCACTTGAGACTTGTAAACGCTAACAGAATTACTGCTTGCTACTGTGAGCAGTCCTGAATGCACAAATCTTCAATAGCATGAGTATGTTGCATTTAGAGAACTGTGTCAGAATAGTAAATCTTAAAAAAAAAAAAGAAAATCGAATTCCACTACTCTAGCCTGTAGTAAAACAGTAGTACAGAAATACAGAGACCTTCAAAATCTTATCTTTAAAATGTGAAGTGTGTCTAATTTTCCTTACTGAAAAGAAAAATGTAATAATGCACTTTTATCACTCTTTTAAGTCAATGTTAGACACCGGTAACCACCATACAATGTGATCTAAGGAATTTAAGTGTTCTGATTGCTGAACTTATAATTTAAATGACTGCTCTTTATATATATATATATATGTATTCTGGCCTCACAATAATTCAAGACCACTCTAACAAAGACAAGACAGAAATCCCAAAACAATTTGAGGTTGGAGTAGTTAACACTGACAAACCCAGGATATTCACAGATAAGCTGCACAATATAAACAGAGGAGGAAAGGGATGCATTGACATGCGGGTACCAGAATCCATCTCATGGCTCAAATTAATGAGAAAGAAAGAATCACAGAATCTTTGGGTTGGAAGGGACATTTACAGGCCATTTAGTCCAACCCCCTGCAATGAG
>NW_010557926.1:0-12814 GCF_000687285.1 Phaethon lepturus | reverse complement strand
CCCGCCGAGGGTGACACATGGCCGCAAGGCCAGGCAGCACGCCGTTTCAAACCCCAGCTCTACCGTCAGCCCTGCCGCCGACCTGCTCTGTGGTCATGACTGCATCGCTCGCTCCCCGCAGCCTCTCCCGCCTGCGGTAGCGTCCTCGAAGACAGGCGCAGTCACATCACACCCCACTGCCGTCCCCTGAAGCCCATGGTGGGACCCGCACGTCCTTCGCTCCTCTGTAGCTTGCAAGACAGGATGCATTCGGCAAAACCAGAAAACTAAGTGCCTGGTGTTGCTGTTGCCCATAACGAATCTTACAAGTAGTGAAAACTTAATTAATAATAACAGTTAGCACTGTCATGCTGCCTTTATATTTACAAAGCACTGTGTAAACATTAACTAATTAATCTACTGTACTTAGCCATTATATAGTGCTTTATATTTTCCAGGTCCTGTGCAAACATTAGCTAATTAATCTACTTAATTATTTCCAAGTTTTATATTCCAGAGCACTGCATACCACCAGCACAAGGAGGCCTTAGCAGGGATACTCCTGAGTGGCTCTTCTGCACTCTCAGCGTTTACAGCGCCTGCCACGCTTTGCGCAGACACCTCCAGCACGTGCAAATACTGCCAGCTGGGCCAAGGATGCAGAGAGTCTTCAGGGAGCAGAGGCAGAGCCGTCTCCAGTTACTTAGAACTGAAAGAGGTTCGGTGAACAGCAAGAATGATTTCACATCTACAAAACCTGCTGTGCAGGGAAAGACTAAAGCTACTCCACAGATTCAGCACACCGAAAGGAAATTTAAGAGGTGACTTGATCACAGCCCATAAGCCCCTGTACAGGGACAACATATGAGATATTCAAATAATGTCTAATTAGACTTGACACCTGGAAGAGAAAGGTAGGAAAACTGGAAATGAAATTCACTCTTCTAAAAGTGCCCGTGAGCGATGCCTGGCCATGCTGAGGGGCAGCTGGAATGCAATCTGGGTGCTGTGATTTGGTGTACTTCTCTCATTTCTGTGGTCTTTGCTGTTGCCCCAGGGTTGACCACTTACAGAATGCACACTGGCTGAGGTAAAGCACCCAGGTTTGAAAAAAGACATGCACGGTTATGAAGCGTTAGCCTCCTGGGGAAGCGAGGGCCAGTCCCCAGCTGCACAGTGTGGGTGGCAGCAGCCACTGCCGCTCCCCCTGCACTGACCAGGGAGCTGGACTGTCTTGCTGCCACAGGGAGCCCAGAAAATTAGACAAGCCACCCCAATAGTCAAACTACAGAAATATGAAGCATTTTCCACCATAAAGATCCTAAAAGAAGTAGGTCTGCCAATCAAACACTCTTTAAACAAGTACTAACGTACACCCGCTCATGCAGAGCTGCATCTCTCTGCTGTTTATTGCATTTTAACACTGTCAACAGAGCTTGCTGAAGCACTCTCAGTGCTCTGCTGACCTCCATTATTTATGACGGCATGTGAAATTGATTGTGGTTGAAAGATCCTTACTAGAGTAAAATGAGCTTCTCAATTATTGCCACACAAATAAATCTCAAGTTTCCCAGTGGTCTCCCCTAGGGAGCACTTGCATAACCCTGAGTTCATGACAACAGATATCTCCACCTGGCAAAATACAGGTGACTGCATTGTAATCATTGTTGAGTTACAGGATGGCACAGGTCAAGGGATTCTCCATATGACCACAGGGAAGGGAGACTGCGGGGACAATGTAGGGCTTACTGGTGTTTCTAGACGGATAAATGACAAACTGTCCAGCAAAGCAAGTTGTGATCATTTTCGATACTTTCTGTCAAATGCAGTGCAGGAAATATGCACTAAGTATTAATAGGATTATGAACAGATGAACAAGACAAACAGGCATTTCAGAGATCCAGCCTCCTACTTGCCTTTCCTCTCTCAGAAGATGCTCATCTAGATGTAATTTAATAAAAGAACTTAATCCGTTACAGCAATCCTAAGAGAAATCTTATCACTGGTTTTCTCTCTCTCTTCCCCAAGAAATGCAGAGTTCTACACATGCAATGGCAAAGATTACGTGGAGCATTCCCACCCATCTGCCTTGGTCTCCTTCTTGGGCAGCACCATGGGACTGCAGGGCACACCCTGGCCCCGTGCCTGCACAGACTCCCAGCACGCGCTGTCCTGCCCAGAAACATCAGCTGCTCTGCCAGGCTGAGCCCTGGTGGGGCTGACTTCAAGCTACTGGACCTCCCTCCCGTCACGGGATGTCAATGGGTCACCAAAATGGAAAGAGGTAGGCACGGAAGAAAAAGAGTTGTGGAGGGTCCTGCCCACACCATCCTGCACCAGGACTGTGAGCAGAGCTGACAGAGGGAAGCCCAGCCCGGGAAGCTACACACAGGCAAGCCTTGGGGACACATGGCCTCTGCCATTCAGCAGAACTTCATGAGAACAGAGATCCACTGGGGATGGGGCTTGAGCCCCCGTTTTCACACTTCCAGCAACCCCACAGTGAACCAAAGATCTCTCGTGCACCAGTTAACACTGTCTTTCTGTTCTTCCAGTTCTTTTACAATCTCTTGTTCTGAGTCTCCTGGGGGGATTTGCTGTTCAGAGCATTCAGTTGTACTTTCTAGGTGACCTTTAATATAGAGGAATATTCTTAATTCTTCATTTATTTAGAACAGTCTATTTTGACTAGATAGCAGGAGAAGACATCTCTCTGTTGAAGGATTACAGACTGTCTGTTAATTAAATGCCAATGACAGAGCACTGAAAGCTTTCCAAATGTCCACTGAGGAATCTCTCTCCCTGCTCCCTTCTCCCCCTTCTCATATAGAGACCTTTACTGGAGGTCTGGAAATGTGCCACACTTGAAGGAGACGGGAGCTCTCTCCTCTCTGCGTTGACCTCCCTGCGCCTTCACTCTCTGGTTAACTGGGCACTGGGCAGCCTCCCATTATGTGCTCACCTACATTCCTTCGTAAATGGACAAGGCCTGCTTTCAGTCTCAAAACTGTCTTCACAAGGATCAGCAGGGTGCACTTTCCTGGAAATTCATCCTTCTTGTTCCTCCACCTGTGCAACACTCCTCCCCCAGGCAGCATAGCGAAACCCCTGCGTGCAAGCACACACAGGAATACAGAAATCCTGTTTAACCCTCATCCATACTGATGGGGCAACTCCGTATGCTGGGAGCAGACATGTTACAGTAACTCAAGAACTAGCTGTTTCCTAACTGTGCTACTTTCTGGCACTCTCACACAGGCACACATGCACAATTATTAAAAAATGTAATCTGCCTGGAAAAAACATTGTTTCTCTATAAAAAAAGGGCATGCGGTGCAAATGAACTCCAAGTCCTGTGCAAAATTATCCTGAAGAGGCTCCACGTACACATTTGCTTCTAACGAGACATACCTTGTACTGCAATAGAGGTACCTTTAGGTCTTTCATTAGCTGTTGAAAGCACACATATACTCTCTGAATATGCAAACCAATAGAGCGTTGCAGTGACAATATCTACTATCAAACGGCATCCTCAGGTGGAAAGGAAAACAGTGAGGTTCGCCTCCTTAATCAAGATGTGCTTGCTATACTCACTGGGAAGCAGACTGAGATTAGGACTCTGCCAGCCTTCCAGAAAGGGATTTCCTGCGTTCGTCATGAAAGATGGTGAAAAACGAGTGCAATATTTTGTTGATGATGTCATAAAAATGATTGATAACACTGAAAAAGAGACATCTTGCTGTGACAAAGTAGATGGCAACAACTTTACAAGTCCGGTCTTGAACAGAATATTACAGTTTGCTCCAGTTTTCTTGGAGGAGTCATGGACTCCATGTAGAGAAGGTGTTGGTGTGTTTTCAGTTTGATAGCAGAGGAGAAGAATGAAGAGCATCAGATAAACTGGCTACATGTCATGATGTATGAGACAACATTAGGACAGCAGTTTGCAAAAGCTTTATGTTCCTAGAGCGGATTTCATTGCTTAGAAATAACTAGTGCCTTTCAGAGGCCAGTTTCTCTTTAGACAGTGTATCTAGGAAAACACTGCTAAATACACTATCTATATCATGTGGTATTGTGATGCTAGGACATTATATCCTCTGAAGAGAGATCCTTGTCCCTTATATCTTCTGAACAGAGATGCTTGTCCCTTCTCTCATGTTTCCTTTTACACTTGCCACTGCCCAAGTCAGCCAAAATGCATTTATCTTGCATCAATTTTGATGCACCCATTTGTGCATCTCTCCCTCTCTGCTCTCCCTGCAGTGCCTTTTGGAGAGGGAAATGATCAAGGACTCAGACTGTATACAAACCAAGAGTGGAGGAGCCACTTACATGAACGTGTGATGCACTGAATATCGTTTCTTATCACATTTCCTCTGAATTCTTACATAATGTTTTGTATTTTGACTACTGGTACCCATTGAACAGAGAGTTTCCTTGGCTTGCCTGCAACAATGCTGCACTTAATTCAGAACCTGTAAGATACATGAATAATTCAGATTGTTTGTTCCAGTGTGCCTTGCTCTACATTCATCAGTAGTGGATAACATTCCACTTCGCATTGCTCTCAGCTGCCACTTCCATAAGGAGATCTACATACACAAACTCCTGGCTGAAGTCTCTGCTACACATATTTATCTATTGCTGAATGCATTGGCTTTGTTGGGGTGACCCTCACCACGCATCACCTCTCAGACTGACACTCCAGGAGATGGATACCCAGCCAAGAAAGCAGGATACGTGTCTTGCAATTCAAATGTTATCCCATTTTCAGATGCTCTGCACCAGCCTGGATCACTGAATCACCTTCTCATGTGTCTCATTGTTCTGCTGCAGACAAGGTCGTCCCCCACTAGCTGCTGCACATGAGGTGCTGCACCGTTGCTTCTTCTTTCTAAGCAGGGTTTTCCATGACGAAAGGGCTCCTCTCTCCTTGAAAAAAGTATGGGTTGGGGAGCAGGCCCCTGAGCACCACAAGCTTGACCTCTATAAGCCACCAAACCAAGCACCTAATCTACTCCACAAACACTTAGACAATGTTTTATATATCCATTCAATGGGAAGATGTTTTTAATAGTCCTATTCTCACCTTTCTGCCTGAAGACTGGCAGCATGCATGCCCCGTCCTCCCAAAGCATGTCCAGGAGGGCTGGCCCCTCTCTGGGGGTTACAGACTGAGGTGCCAGCCAGCTGTACCGTCATGCTGTGCCATCCTGGCCTGGAAGCTTGGCTCTTCCAAAACGAGTCCTGTGGGAACATTTGGAAGTGTTCCATTGTAAAACTGAGGACCTCCACATGCAACACAGCTGTGGTAAGCCAGCAGACTTTGAGATTTCACAAAGAAGCAGGGAGCCACTCAAACACTTATGGTTAGGGGAAGGGAGGCGAGGGGCTGCTAGAGGTGCTGATCACAAGCTGCCTGCCCCAGACAACCCAGCCTGAGCACAGTGCCCTGAGCATCCAGTGTCAAGGGCAGGTCTGGGCACCTTTCCAGACTGTGGAGCAGCAGCCCCTCTCTATACTGGCCTCAGTCTGAAGGGACCATGTGTCATAACCATCATATAAATCATCAAAAAACATCTCACAATGCATGTGAAACACTCCCAGCTTTGCGGGAAGAGCTGTGCATCCAGCATGGAGTGCCTGGCTCACCAGCAAAGCTGGCATGGGCCAGAGAAGGAAATCCTTCCCTTGCCAGCGTCACTTTTTTAATATTCCTACTCTGTGCAGTCTTGATTACTCCAGCTTCATGTCTATGTCTCTTGCAAATTAATTGGCTAGAAAAATGGAAACCATTAAAAACAGTAGTTTCTTCTGTGTTTCCCTGAAGCAAAACACTTGCAATGCTGTCTGGGCCTGCTGTGCTCCTTGTGAGCAGGTCAAAGCATGGCCCAAGGCCTGGGCTGCACCAGGTGCTCACAGGTGTATGGGCAGCAGCCTTGTTCTTAAGCTTACCTGTGTTTTCTTGTTTACTTCTGGCATTTCTTGTTGAAATGCATTTTAGAATTGCACGTACCATTTAGGAACTTGGAGCCAAAGCATGCATGCAGCTGAACTCCCCCAGGAGCTGCAGGCATTTTTCTCCAGTGAGTCAGATCCTGCTAGAAGCACATGCAGTGCTGGGGATGCTTCCCTGTGGACAGGGACAGCCCCACACTCCATGGGGAGTCCAGCCCAGGCCAGCTACCCAAGGGACACAGTGGAGAAGGAGCTGATCACACAAGCTATGCCACTGGTGAGCAGCCCCAGTGCTATGCTGGGGAGCTAAGCCCAGGACAGTCAAGGAATGCTGCCCTGTTGCACTCCTGACATGAAGCAGCACAGGGTACCAAGTCAGCACAGAGGCAGGAGCTGGGGCTGTGTTATCAGCATTCTTCCCGGTCCAGTCACTGCCTGTGTTGGAGAGATGCAGCACTGAGGGCTTGGGGCTGTTGCAGCCCACGTGGAAGGCTGGCAGGAGTTCACATCTGGGTTTTGCAGTTCTCCATGCAGCCAGGCATTTCTTTGGGAATGGCTGACCTTGCCCCAATTAACTCAAGGGTCTCCTCACCACAATAACTGTAGAGGGCCAGACTGCAGTAGCATAAATCAGCCTTGGCCGCTGCGCCCCGCCCCCCACCCCCGCCCGAGCAGAGTTCACGGGCTGCAGGTGAAGCCCACACAGGCTGCCCCACCATCGCACAAAACACGTGGGCACGGATGCAGATCTAGGGTTAATTGCCACCTTGAGCTGCTGGGAACCCTCGGAGGGACTTGCCAGCCTTGATGGGGGCTCCGAGGTGGTGATCACTGCAGCAAACATGCACATGCCCTCCCAGGGTACCATGACAGAAGTTACAGAAGCAGTGTTACAATTTAAGGTGGTTTTTGGTCAAGCATTGGAACAGGCTGCCCAGGGAGGTCACTGGAAGTGTTCAAAAAACTTGTGGATGTGGCACTTCGGGACATGGTTTAGGGGGCATGGTGGTGTTGGGTTAACAGTTGGACTTGATGATCTGGAAGGTCTTTTCCAACCTTAATGATTCTGTGATTCTGTGATTCTGTGATTCATTCATATGGATCTTCCGGGACTTCATTCCCTTTGCCTGCTTTGTACCTAGCAGAGAAGTTCATGCCAGTAAGCAAGGTAAGTACCTTGCCCATGTATCTGGCAATTATTTACAGTTACATTAACAAAGAAACAGATGTAGCAGAATGCTTAATACACATAACATTTACATTTTCATTATAATCTATTTAAGAGGGATTCTCTCAAGTTGCTGTAATAGAAGAAGAAAGATTTCTGAAAAGCTAATTTAAATACAGATACTCAAAGGGACAAAAATCAGGCATTCAGAAAGCTGTTTCTGTTTACCTGAAAAGATATTTCTTCTGACTGATACAGCAAACACTGCCCATGGTCACTGGTAATTGGAATTCTGATGGATTTTGCATTGGCATTTTAATACCAATTAAAACCTGCTTTTTAAATTTGCATTTATTAGAAGATTTTATGTGTCTGGGAGGAAAAAAAAACAACCAAACCCTAAAATGTTCATGAAACATGAAATAACCCATGCTTGTACTTGCAAGCCATGGACTTACTCTGAAGAAAAATAAGTATTCATTTGCATCTTGACTCTGTCCCACAAGTGACAGCAGTGTTGCTCTCAGATGAGCACTCAAGCCATGCACACAAGCACCTAGGTGCCCCAACTCTTCCAATAGCTGCATCCACATTCATCCCTGGGGAACTCCGCAGAAGGGAGCAAGTGGGGCAAGGTGGGACCGGGATGAGGAACCCTTATTTGCCATGCTACTTAGAGCAAGAGATTGAAAAAGGAGAAAGGCAACAGAGTGTGGTTGGCTGCGGCTCTGGCTGGGAAGCACCAGTACTACAGGGAGCCACAGACCTCCAGAGTGTCTCAGCATTGCCCTCCCACAGCAGGGAAAAGCACTCAGGACACAGCATAAGTAAACAGATTTTAGAGACAAGCTTTGTTCCTAAAGGAAGACCTAAAAGAACATTTTAACAAGTAAGTGTAAACAGATGACAAAAACAGTGCTGACATTGTCAAACGGCAGTGCAGGGTGGCAGCATTCACAGAGGGCTCTGCTCCCTGTCATGCATGGTCTTCCCAGCAGCAGCATCCCCACCACCCTATCCCACTTCACGCCCAGACTCCACTCAGGCAGGGTGAAGATGCTGTACAAGCCTGCAGAAAGGAGTGGAGTAGCAAGAAGTGGGATGGCTCCAAGCAGCAACACTGCTCAGTCCTACTGTAAAATGCCAGCACACAGGAGAGCCACATGTTTGCAGAATCAAGTAGGTCTAGCAGAGAAGAGCTGTGTTGGGGTGAGGGTCAGTGTCCGACAGAGAAGAAGGCCAAAGGAGGAAGATGGGTTCTCTGTGCATCCGCTTGGTTGAGAGTCAGGGAGTTTTTCAGGATCAGTCACAGCCCCTTGGTAAGATCAAATCAGACAGGGAGGCAAGCAAGGGACAAACAAAGAGCCACCCTCTTTCCTGAGCCTTCACTGCAACTGGACACAATCAGCACAAGATTTGAAGGCATCCATATGTCCTCTGCCCTGAGCAGCACCAGCATGAGCAGCAGCTGTGACATGCCATAGCAGAAAACTACTATGTGGTCCTGGGGACAAAGGCAGGACAGCTGGGCTGCAGCACCTGCCAAGGACCAATACTCACAGCATCCTGTTTTCAGCATCATTCTGCATCTGAATCTGCTACATCATCCCCCGCTTGCTTGCCTGGACCAGCACCCGTGCAGCCCTGCAGTCCCACTGCTTGCTCATGCAGCAAGCCCAGGGTTGGGTTAAAACCATGCTCAGCAGCTGCTCTCTTGCCCTCTGTTCTTGGGGCCTCCCTTCTGCTCGTGGCAGGTGGAAAGAAAAGCCAGCGGGCGCAGCTGGGTGAGAGATAAGCAACCCATACTGCTGTGACTGCTGCCCTTGGGGGAGTCAAGGTGAATCATAACTTCATCAGCCTACAAGGAAAAGAGCCAATTATCTGGCAATTGTATGCAGTCCATTTCAGTGGGAGGCTCATAACCTAACCAGCCCTGGTAGTCCAGGGGAACAAAATATATGCTGACATCAGTACACAGAGGTTCCCATTGGAAGCCACTTTCACTGCAATGTCATGAATCTTTTCAGAAACAGCTTGAGAAGATTCATTCTGTGTATCAATCTTCCTGGGTAGCAGAGCTGATGATGGTCATACATAATAATGCTTAAGTCAATTCACATGCACAGTCAGTGGCTGTCTACAAGTCTTGGCCCTAATCGGTACATTAAATAGAAACTTATGACTAATAACTCTGAAAGGGCCTCTCCAGGGGCAGTGAAATGCTCCACTTTGGCCACTACTGGCTCCTCGGGTGTGTGCTGTAGTGGCACACTCTGCCCTTGGCTCCAAGAAGGCAGAATGGAAAGTCATAACTCTTCTTCTGTTTGTTTGGGTGACACATTTTTTATGAGCTGAATTCTTTACTTTAGGTTTTGACAGTGATTCTGTGACTTTATATTCATCCTGTAATCATAGTACTGCTCTAGAGTAGGAACAGAGCCCATAAAAGCTGCTGGCTTAGCCAGCTGCTTGCTGGAGGGGAAGGAGATGCCCTGCTGCAGCCCCTCCAAAACGGCTCTGGCTGCCCCTGCTCAGGCACCACGTGTACCAGGGGTGGCTGGCTCTTGAATACCGACTGCTCTCCCCCGGCAGCAGTCCAGTCTGGGCAGGTAGACCTATGCTGCTCCTGGTGCCACACGGACCCCGAGAGCTGTAAGTTGAGCAGCAGTCCAGGCTGGGAAAGAACTGGACTATCAGGAAGTGGGACATGTTCATTCTCTCAGCTCCGGGCATGCTGCTTGCTTCCAGCTCAGCTGTGCTCATGAAAGATGCACCTGCCGCAGCCTCTGCTGCCACAGCTTTGCACAGAAAGCACCAGGCAGCTGCTCTGCTTCCCGCAGTCTGCTGGACGAGCTCAGCCTTCCTCAGCAGGCAGGGGCAACCTCTCTGCTCTTCAGGAGCCGGCGTACGGAGCATCCATTCAGCTTCCCCACCAACCAGGAAGGCTCCGACCAGCCCAGCCCTCTGCAAAGGTAATTTCCATGAATGCCCTTCGGAGCTGCAGCTCAGCTGAGCTCGGTCAGGGCAAAGTGAGTCTCAGGGTCCAAACAATCCGAGCAATCACTGCGGGTGAAGAAAGAAAGGGCACAACAGAAGACCATACCACGTGCAGGTAAGAGGAGCCCAGGCCTTCACTTGCCCAGGGCCCCTGCAGCTCCAGTGCAGGCAGCACTTAGAGGTTTTCTCCCTAACCAGAAATCTCCAGTAAGAACAGAACTAAAGACGGGTGTTTTCTAGAATTCCACATGCAAATGCCCAGAGCAGATCTACCTTTGCTATTCAGTTGCGTGGCTTTCATTGCTTGAAAAATTGGGATAAGGAAAGCTATTTCTCTCTTGAATGAAACACAGCAGAGTTCCTTCCCTCACACTTATCTTTCACCTCCAGGTCTCTTGCTTCACAGGCCAGTTGACTTGAGGGATCAGCACCTTTATTAGGGCTAACAGAAGAGTCCACCTCTAAAAATGGCCACATACACCAGTGCTTTCTGGCTGGTTCCGAGCAGGTGGGAAGCTGAGACGGGCTGAGTATCATTATGGAGCCGAGCCCGCAAACCCAATTAACTGACCCAGAACTACCTGCTAAGAGAGCCCGTGGCTTTAGAGGAAACAAAGAGCAGAGAGAGCACAGACAGAGCTGGACAGAGACCCTGCACCGCCTTGAGAGCCAGGGGACTCGGCAGTGAGCCCAAGGCAGCTGCTCTGGAATGCACCCCCAGGCGTGGGAGTGAAAAGACTTCATGTTCAGGCAAAAAAATCACAGAGAAGGTGTGGCTATTTCAGCTTTTTTGTTGCTGGTGTGACACTGCTCTTAGTTCGGAGTGGCAGAAGTCCACACAAGAGCAGGCAGGCAGGCCAGGGTCTTCCCAGGACAGGGCTGCAAAGGCCAACACTGAGCACTGCAGGCTGCCAGGTCAGAGCAGAACTAAGAACCCATCCCTCCTTGTCTCCAGCAAGAGGTCCCTCCCCAAGTGGGTCATACCTGAGCAACCTGCCACAGGATTTCAGGCCCTTATGAGCCACGTGCAAGAGAGGAGCCTGAGGCCCATTCTGGCTGGTGGCAGTTGGCATCAGGAAACATCACTGTTGACTCCCTGGCTCGTCCGAACCAGTCTTATGCCGCTGCCCAGAGAGGCAGTGTCCAGCTGAGGCCCCAGAGATGCTGTATTAGGCAGGCCACGATGTCCCCACCCCAGTGCAGTACCGCCGGCAGGACCCCGAGCCCACCCTGCACAGCACCCTCAGGAGCAGAGGGTGTGCTCCACCTCACCGTAGTGAGAGGCTGGCCAGGGCAGCCAGCGCAGAGCCCGGTGGGAGGCAGCCGGGGAGAGAACCTCTGCTCTGCCCTGCACAGCTGCGTGTCCCCCCACCACAGCCCCGGGTAACTCTCGTGGCTCAGCCCCAGCTGCAGAGCATGCCCATCGGCCAGGGATGTGGAAACATACTGCCCTTCAGAAACCATTCTCTGTCTTGTTCTGAAGTTGAGCTGCCCAGGGACAAGCCACCGGGCTCCCGACACACTCAGATTTTTCTCTGAGAAAGGTTCATCTTCCCCATGTTGCTCTCTGCTCCTTCAAGCAAGAAACTGGGGGAGAACCGCAGCTTTCCGAGAGACTCTGCAGGTAAGTTCATGCCAGGAAACCTGGACTCACAAGTTGAAAACCTTTCAGGGGAAATGAGGTGGAAAGAAAAAGAGAAAAAGAGAAATGCAGACAAAGAGGAGGGAGACCTGAGGCAGCAAGGAGCAAAAAGGGAATAGAGATTCATCAACTTTGTTTATTTACTTCATTCAAGGTTATTTTAACTTCCTTATACTTGACAGCAGAATAAAACCTCTCTGAATTCCCCAAGGGCCAACCCGTCATTCACTGCAGCAGGCACAACAGGTCATTTTTAAAACATGTTGTGCCAAAACATGAGTGAGAGTTGCAGCATCACCACCACTTCTGCACAGCTTTGGAGCAGCCAAACAGCCAGCCAGGCAGGAGCCTCTTGGCCGAGCCAGACGCCTGAGCCAGCCCCGAGCGAACATCAGGAGGCTGATGCCCGTGGGCACTGCTCTCCCAGGGAGCTCTGCACAGCTCTGCTGGCCACAACTGCACTTCAGGCTGCAGCATCTCTGCAAGGGGCAATTCTCCAGTGCCTTGCAGTGTAATGCAGCTGATGCTCAGTGTTATCTTATCTCAGCCCCTCCTGGTCCACCACGCAACACGCCTTCTGTAGCCTCAGGCCATTCACTGCCTGTACCACAGGGAGGATTTGTAGCCCTTCTGGAGGCATGGAACAAACAAACCTATCCCCATAGGCCCTCCCATCACTGCTGCCACGCATCACCTCTTTCTTCCGCATGACAATGAAAGGAGTTGTGAACAGAAGTACTTGCAAAATTCCTATGGAGGCACCCCAAGCCAGCACATCCTCAGAAGGCAGAGTTTTCGGCTGGGGAAGAAGGCTCACCACAGCCCATGGCAACAGCCAAGGCATAGCAAGAGGTACAAACATGGAAATGCACACGTGCATATCATATGCAGGCACAAGGAGGAAACTGCAAATCTGGCATTTGATCCCAGCACAAACAGGATTCAGATCTCTGTTCATGCAGTGTGCCCTGGGAAACAACCACCTGCATGGTATCACCAAAGAACTGAGGAAGCACAGCTTGATGTTTAGCAGAAATTTTCACAGAATCACAGAATCATTAATGTTG
>NW_010557925.1:432-862 GCF_000687285.1 Phaethon lepturus | reverse complement strand
CAAAGGTGGCATTAAGTACCTCAACCTTTTCTTTATCCTCATGTTCCCCGACATATCTGGTAAGGGATGGAGATTCTCCTTGCCTCTCTTTTTGTTGTTAATACATTTGTAGAAGCATTTTTTATTATCCTTTACAACTGTGGCCAGACTGAGCTCTAGCTGGGCTTTTGCCTTTCTAATTTTCTCTTTGCATGACCTAACGAGATCCTTGTACTCTTCGTGAGTTGCCCTCTCCTTCTTCCAGAGGTGATAAACTCTCCTCTTTTCCCTGAGTCCCAGCAAAAGCTCCCTGTTCAGCCAGGCCGGTCGCCTTCCCCACCAGCCCATCTTATGGCACATGGGGACCGCCTGCTCCTGCGCCTTTAAGATTTCCTTGTTGAAGACTGCCCAGCCTTCCTGGACCCTTTTGCCCTTCAGGATGGTCTCCCAA
>NW_010557925.1:0-419 GCF_000687285.1 Phaethon lepturus | reverse complement strand
CCCCCCAGATCTGGCTTTCTGACACTGGGTTACCATGATGTGTGCTAGAAAGCTGGTAAAACCTCATTTAGTTCTGTGCTGTTTCCAACTCCACCAATCACTGCACATGAAATAGCGTTTTACACTGAGCAGATGCAGTTGAAAAATCTTTACTTTGGAGGTGGCTGGTTCAGCTGAGAAATCCGCTTCATGGTGCGGATTCTCACTGTTCATTCCTGGCCTGATGGCACTCGTATTTCACCGCTCTGTTGTGGGGGATGCGTAGGAAACTGAGCCTTTTCGGAGTTTTTTTTAAATTCCATTATTGTAAACTACAATAACTCCAGCTGGTGCTGGAGTAAAGATACCTTACATGTGCTTATGTATTTTTAAGAGCTCCAGCTAATTCTTGGGGGAGGTTTTATACATATTTTAGTGTA
>NW_010557924.1:0-3860 GCF_000687285.1 Phaethon lepturus | reverse complement strand
CGCGCGCCCCAGGGGCGGCTGCGCCCGCAGCGTAAAAACAAACAAACAACAAACAAAGAAATAAAAAAAATATATTTTTAGGCGCAGAGGAAAGGGTTTCGTGGTCCGGGGAAAGGGTCGGGGTCATGGGGGATTCGCTTCCACGCGCAAGCAGCGCCGAGGTGATTTTAATGATGTGTTACTTGCTGTATAGGAACGGTAGAAATGCCGTCAGTGACGTAGGCAGGAGGGAAGCTTCAACCAGCGTAGTAACTCAGCTCTAGCTAGGGAACACCTCAAGGGGATTTGTTAAGACTCTCTCAGTTTTGAGTCAAGGTTGCCGGGGATTTTTGCCGGTAGGATGAACGCAGGTTGGCGGTGGACTTATTTCGGGAATTTCAATAAACACCCAGAAAAAAGCAAGGGGGGTCACCGCTGCGGAGGAAAGAGTAGGTGCCTCGAAAGGCTCTGAACAGCAGGCACTGATACCAGACACCTTAACGTCAGAGAACGCGCGTTGTTAGCAGCCCAGAACTTCCTAAGAGCTGAGGGAAGAGTGCTTTGAGTCACTAAAACTCACTTTCAGAAGAAGTGGAAGTCCAGGGGGAAAGAAGTCCATGTTGGAACAGGATTTTGAAAGGTATGCAGAGCAAGCCGGGCCGTTCAGGCTGTCAACCTCCCGCTGGCCCCACAGCTTGGCCGTGCCTGGATTCTTCTGGCCAGTGGCCTGATGGAAGGCCGTAGCCTGCGATGCGTGCCGCCCAAAATGACTGTGTCAATAAATACCGAAATAAAAGGAAGTACGTTATTTATGCCAACTGACACGCCGAAATAAAAGGAAGTACGTTATTTATGCCAGCTGACACAGATGACAGAAAGTAGATTTTGCTGAGATAAGCTGGTACCTTCTTCAGAAGAGTAAGACCTTAATTCGTCACGACAGTTATTTTCGTATAGAACTACTATAAAGCATAAGGCTTTAGTTTTGCACAGTTCTTTGATCGAGAGGTTACAGCAAATTAATATGCCAGATAGTTCAAAATCCAGCGGTTAACTCAATTGTTAGTCTGAATGCTAAAGGATCATTGTGCGGTATCATTCATTGTCCAAGGGTGTTAACTAGTGGAGCTCCAGCTGGATTGTCTCCTGGCTATTTTCCATTTTGATCTGTGATACAGAAGAAAACATGAACTCATGGCATAGCAACAGACCAGAGGAACAGAAACAAAAATAGGTCACTGATGTAATCAGGTGGCAAACAGAGAGCAAGCATAAAATGTATTACTTTATCACAGGTAAACATGAAGCTTGATGTCCAAGAACAGAGAACGAAGGCCACACTAGTAAGGTGGGAAACTATACTTTGAAGCAGCGGCTCTGGAGAAGGCTCAGAAAAGAGGAGCACAGCAGCTGAACAGAAAAGGGTAATATAATCTTTAGATGTACAGGCAGGAGAGTCTTGAGTCGGGCTGATAAAGTTACGGTATTTTGGTATTTGGCACTCATCTTGCCATTATGCTGAAATGCTGGGTATAGTTCTCCTAGGCTTGGGTCAGGGAGGATGCTGCAGTGGGGCAAGAGGTCGGTGTCATTTTGCTCTGTTAGACCCAGAGCACATGAGAGGGAGCTCCTAATACCCCAGGGGCTTCACTTATAGACAAGATAATGGTGTGACATAGTGGCCAACATGATAGAATTTGTGAAAGCAGAGCTTTTTATAGGTGAAAGATTGATTTCTGGTAATTATCAGAGATTACTTTCCTGGAACTGAAACCATTCAATACAAAGGAATTTTTCTCATAAATGGAAGTAAGTACCTTTAAGGTCAAGGTTTGCATGCTTCTCCCCTGCGACTGGGGACAAAATTTCGTCCCCTAGCATAGTTATCTTAAACACAGAAAACCTTATACATTTCTGAGGATAAATGTGAGACCATTTCTCTTACTGGACTTCTGAAAATGCCAGACTGAATGACTTGATGGAGTTTCCCCCGTTCAGGAGAAAGAATTTATTTCGTCCCTCTGGCACTTCTTGGAAGAGAGGTGCAGAAAGAAAGAGTTTAGCATGTACACGAGTTGTGCAGACAGCTCTCAATGCTGGTTATACTACCCGCCATTAATTCAAAACTCTTACTCAGTTTGCTACAGGGGCTCAATTCAAGCATCTTGGGAACAAAATCTGGTCAGAACAAGAATTCATGCTTTTTCTAAGGGTTTCTTTAGCCTCAAGCGCCTTCCCTCCACCCTCATATTTTGCTGTTGGACTGCTGTCCCACAGAATAGCTAATGTCAATGCTTGCATGTGTCCCTGCATGCAGGTTTATGTGTATGCAAACTACCTGCATCTTAACACCTCACCGCTGTGTTGTTTTTTTTATGTTAGCTACAGCAGCACAGCCTATGTTACTGGGAAGCTAAAAGTACCTTAAAATGTCCATTCTTTTTAACTGAGCTGGTACGCAATTGCTTACTGATGATAGAAAAAAGGACCCCTGGAGAGCACCTGCTCCAGCCCCCTGCTCAGAACAGGGATGACATAGCACATGCCACTCGGGGTCTTTTCCAGTCAAGTACTAAATATGCCCAAGGATGGAGATTCCTCAGTCCCTCTGGGTAACCAGTGCTTGAAAGGCTTTTTTCTCCTAACATCGTGGTAGAATTTCCCTTCTTGTTCCCTGATAGGCAAGTGTCAACTGGTGTTTACTGGAGAAGGCAGTATGCTTGATGGCGATGGGATGAAGGACAAACTTCTTTGCAGGGAGCTGGCATTTACATTCTCCAGCGTGCTCTTGGTCTAACTGGTTGCTCAGCAACTTGTCTCCAGTGAAACCAGATAAGATTTGAGCAGCAACATTGTTCTCCCAGTCAGCAGGCAGTTAAACGACCAGGTAGTTGACCAAAGTGTTTGATGAAGGCAAAGTAGACTCTGTTTCAACCAGTACTTTAATGATCATTGTCTTTACCTGTCTCCATTTCATGTCCATCTTCTCATGCCAATTTTAGTAATTTCTGGTTCCCCCATTAGTAGCATCTCTTGAAGGATTTTATAAAACACTCAGTATCTGTCTGCTGTCAACTCTGACTTGCCGATAGTACTGGACTCCTTCCTCAAGTCTTCCACTCACAAGTGCTATGCTTTTCCTCTTACCCTCAACTTCATTTGGAAGTGAAAAGCTCAAAGTCTTGCGATTTTCAAGTTTCCTTTTGCATAACGTTCAAGTTCCTGATGCTGATGATCACAGCAGCTGTAGACAGGACCCAAGCACCAGGAGTGTAGATGTCTGGCAAGACTAAAAGTTCCCACAACAGCTGGAGCCACCATCTGTAAGACACCATACAGCACATTTGTTACTTTAGGAAACGTGTTACTCTCACGCAGTCCCTTGAAAAGGTTCCTCCTGAGCCAGACAGCAGTATGCCTTATTTTAATTTTGGGGTGTCAAAACCCAAGAGGAATCTTCTGACTTTCAACTACAAAAATGTTATGTAAAACTGAATTTACATATAAGGAAAATCCTTCCTCAAGGGCTAAGGGAAAACAAAACAAAACAAAAACAAAAAAAAGAAAGCAAAGGAGGCCAGGGATACCATACATGTAGGATTACTGATCTGAAAACACTACTGCTCTGGAATCAGAAGTCCAGTTCATGTGGATTATATTTTATGTCATGTTCATGGACTGCTAAGTGTCATAAGCGAACACAGTAAGAGACTTAGCTGGCTTTTGGTACTTCAGATGAACAAAACCTCTTGTAAACAAACTAGAAAACCCAGGGGGATTTGTTTTGTATAACCTCAGACCTACGCTTTCTCTGGAGCTGCTGGGACATGGACCATTCTCTACAATAAACACATTGTCGTGGTTTAACCCCAGCCAGCAAC
>NW_010557923.1:0-594 GCF_000687285.1 Phaethon lepturus | reverse complement strand
CTCGACCTGAGCGCAGTATATCCATGAGGCTGAAAGTCGATAAGTTGAGGATCATAGCTGATAGGGTGGTTTCTTTGGGACAAGTTATATAAAGATTTTTATGGGGGAAGAGTGAAATAAGCATGGTGGGAAGGATCACTATGCTTCCATAAAATAAAGACCTTTTCAGGCAAAATTTACCTTCTTATTTGCAATTGCTGCAATTGTGTTTTGACTTTTTCATACAAAAGGGTGCATCATTGCTGTTCAAAATACTATGTCTTCCTCTGTGTTTCTGCATCACTGGTGCTAATTTGCAGCTAAAAACCTGACTATCATGTTGCACCCAACCAAGTTTCTTATGAGTATCTTTGAAAAAGCTTTCTTGAACACTTCTTTTTGTCCATGTTCCACTTCATTCTCTGCTTGGTAGCTGGGTGTGTGCTAGTCATCCATCTGAGTGCTTGATGTACAGCTGCTTGACTTTTATTGCTGATGTCTTGCTGAACACCATGTCAGCCCACCCTATAGCTTCAACAGTTGCCAGGCTTTCATACTGCTTCACTAAACATAAAGCATGACAGTGCTTAGAATCATAGAATCATTAAGGTTGGA
>NW_010557922.1:0-1390 GCF_000687285.1 Phaethon lepturus | reverse complement strand
GGTCGAGCCATGCAGGGTGATCCCAACACTAAATCACAAAACAAGGCCCCAGAATTTTAGGTGAATTAGGTCATGAAGTAGCCGGGCATTTTTAGAATAGCCTGCCTCCATTCCCTTGCATACCAAGTGCCTTACTCCCTGAGGACTTACACACCCTCAAATGAATACATCTAGATATATAGGTGTCAGTATAGCCTCTGCTCTGAGATAGCCTTCAGAGCATGTAGTCACCAGACGTACAATTTGAGCTACTCTAAAAATGACTCCACTTTGTCAGCTAGCTCTACGCTTTATTGATCCGTCACATTATATATTGAAATGGAATGTAGTTAAGAGGGTTAATGAGAACAACCTTTTTTCTTCCATCTTTTGGGACATTCCACTGTTGCAATCAGATTATCCCTGTTTTCCAGTCACCAAGTCCTCTGTATCGTGTGCTGTTGACATTTCTTGTAATGAAAGACACACCAAAGAAATGGAAGGGCAACCAATTTTAAATGTAGGAATGGGAAATTGTCTTTTTCCTTAGTGTTATTCGGTGAAACTCACAGCTGGAAGATAATATTGCTGTCAAGAGCTAGCAGGAAATTAGTATTTCTTATTTATCTAGGAAAAAACATATAAAGAGAGGCAAACTACCTAGTTTCATGGTATAAATCATGGGGTGGTTAGTTTGCAGACATATTTTTTGTTTGCAAGGTTTCTTGCTCCTTCCTCTGAAGTACTTACCATACCCAATCTCAGAGGCAGGATGCTGGACACAAAATGACATCTGACTGACTCTGTGTCAGTTCCTATTGCCCTTCACCCTGGAAAGAGCCAGTGGATACAGAGCACTTTTGGGTGGGAAAAAGAGCCAAGATAACTTAGAAAATCACAGAATCATTAAGGTTGGAAAAGACCTTTAAGATCATCAAGTCCAACCAACAACCCATGTTAGCCTGCTGTACGTGTGAGAAATAAATATTACCTTGTCATGGCTGGAGGTTTGGGAGGCCTCAGACTGACTGTAGACATCGTGTTGTCACATGCCAGCACGTTGGAAAACAGCTGAGGAGTCACCACAGAACAAATTACTATTCACAAGATAAGATAAAACCCTAAAACGAAACCTGTCCTTCAAATCCTGGTGTCCCAGTAGGATGCAGCACAGCTTAGGACACTGGGGCATCAGCTGCACAGCTGGAGGACCTCGGTGGTGTATTGCCAAGAGCACGATGGCTGTGTGTCATTTGCATGTGCAGGTTCAGATTTTAAGCAGAGTTCAATGCACACAGAGCCCTGGAAGTAAACACAGCACTTCTTTAAACCCATAGAGAAAAAGGGTGTGTGTAGTGGTTTGAGAAGTAGGGGGACAAGATCATAGAATCATAGAATCATTAAGTTTGGA
>NW_010557921.1:1926-4314 GCF_000687285.1 Phaethon lepturus | reverse complement strand
GGCATCCAGCCAAGGTCAACCCACCACATTGATGTTTCTGAAAAATTACTTACTAGTTTTTAGGCTTTCTGCATATTACTCTTCCAACTCCATATTCACTCCCTGCCCCCTTGTAACAAAATAACGTATAATCTGTTCTGGTTTTTCTCATTTAAATACAAGTTTATCTTTTTGACTGGCATTCCTTACTTCTTATAACCTTACATACCCTGCTTTTATTTACGTCTTTCAGAAGTCCTTCTTGACAGGTAGCATGTGTCTGAGCATCCAAGGTCTCCAGGACACCAGCAAAGGCTTTACTTTTAACAGTCCCTTTTAGTTTCTTATTACCAAAATTAATTTTTATTAATTTTGAAGTCCCTGTGTTTTAAACTGAGCACAATGGTAGTTGATTTATCAGCTTCTGTTGCTTTGGCAAGATTATGAACCTAGCTATATTGGGGTCACTGTTAAATAATGACTCTTTATTAATAGGATTATGAGCTACAGCATGCTCACTGGTGAGTGTGGGGTCAGGAATGCATTTTCCTGCAATCAGTTCCCTGCCTGGCTGCTCCACTGGCCATGCCTAAAAATTTAATCTTGCCATTGTGCCCCGACATGGTGTTTGCGCAGAATTAACTGGCGTAGCTCGTTCCCCAGGCGCTCGCTGGCCCCTGCTCTCCGGCAGATTACACTCCGCATCACCGTGCTGCCTGGGTGGCTGCGAGCGTGGTCCTAACCACGCTGGTCTCCTGCTGGAGCACCAGCCCATGGCAAGTCTGTGTTCCTTGTGGGCACAGGGAATTTGTTAATCCGATTTAGCCCTAAGCCGCCTTTGCAATGCCGCACCTCCTCCCCTGCCGGTGCCTGCTCTGCCTGTCCTGAATGCTTTGTGTTACGCTTTCCCGCTGTGTCTTTCTTCCACTGAGTTTCCAGTGCATCCATTGTATTAATATTTTTATTAAAACTAGGCATTCTGGTTCTTCTGTCTTACTTCTTAGACTTCCAGCTCCTGTACAGAGGAACATATGCATTAGTTTGAGGGTTCTATTTTTTCATTTTGTTTGTGCAACTACTCTTCATGGTTTTATATCTGACTTTTGCCAGCTTCTCTCCTATCTCTTTATGGCTTTACCCCTACAGCATGAGTCATCCCAAAGCAGGTGCTTTTCTGCATATGCTGGCTTTCCTATCCCTTAACTAAAAGCTCTCCTATAACCTTGTTAATGTTAAATCCCAGTAGCTAGTTTCCACCATGGTTTAGAAGCAGTATGTGTCTCCTGCATGGGTATCCTATTTTCAGAGTTTTCCCCAGTTTCTAATGACTACACATCCTTTTTTACACGATTTTCTCAGCCATGCAGTGGGATTTTACTTCCCTGCTCCTCTATCTGGCTTCTGCATAGAGCTGGGGGTATTTCAGAAAACACTAACATGCAGGTCTTGGTCTTCAGCTCCCTGAAAGTTGCCTCCAGCTGCTCTGTCCCACCCTCCCCGTTTCATGGATCCGGGGACCTCAGACACGGGATCCTCCCCAGTGTCTCCAGACATCCCATGAGGTCTGTCACCTTGCCAGGTGGGATGTTAGTCATCATGAAGTCTACTTGTGTTTCGGAAACCTGGTCACCTCTGTGCTTGATAACCAGATCGACTACTCTGTAATGTGCGTGTCAGGCAGCATTTCCCCCTTCTGGAGCTTTATTCTTTTCTACCATGAGACTTGCTTCTCTCTTCAGCTGCCCCAGGACCGAAGTTAGAGGGGAGATGGCTCCACACAGTGAGACTTCAGCTCTTCTCGCCTAACTCCATACCCGTGGCTGGGCCTCCACCTCACCCAGATCCGCTTGCTGATTTGGTGGTTGGCCTTAACTGCTTACTCAGCATCTCACATCTCTGCAGGGGTTCACTTTTTTCAGCTGTCACATTGTCTTTGCTTTTGCAAACTTGCATGCTCATATCCTGTGCCTTTCATACCTCCACGCAAAGCTACAAATCATGTGCACAGCTTGTCGTCCGTCAGCCTTATGGCGTAAGTTTTAGGGTTAGACTTGCCAGACTCAGAGATATTAAGAGCTCCGTAATAAACTCACCCTGTGTGACTTCAACAGCTCTAATCAAGCAGCTTGTCTGCGAGACGAAGTTAGTGCTAAACGAGCTGAGGAGTGACTTTGCAGCACAGAAGCTGGTCTGTACCCGGTGTGGTGCTTTTCCTCCAGAGCTGCACAGGGCGCCCGACACCCCATCTGCCCCGGGAGCGAGAGCTCACGGCACGGTGCGCCGCAGTTCGTGTTTGCACTTACTGCAGTTCTACACAGAGGAAACCCTTGGAGTGCTCTTTGGCTGTTGCTGAGTTGGAAACAGCTACAATTCCTTTAGTAAATAAAGCAGGGTCGGAGCACAGTCTGA
>NW_010557921.1:0-1895 GCF_000687285.1 Phaethon lepturus | reverse complement strand
GTGTGGGGACCGGCTGCGCCCGGTCACTCTGCAGTGAGGGGAGACGTGTGGATGCGAGCCGGTGTCTGCTGCTTGGCTGCAGGGCCAGGGAACAGCTCTTGCCTGTTTTTTTAGTACTGTGGGTCCAGCTGGTGGTATTTGTGCTCGGAGCTGTTCTGCACCACCATCTCTCCTCCCTCAAATGTGAAACCTCAAGGTGCAATCATTTTTATTTTTAAAAGGTGGTCTCTCCATCTGAAGCTACAGATTCCCACTTGGCTGTGGGAATTGTTGGCCTTGGTGTGCTTTGCCCTGCTTCCGAGATGTTTGCCATCCACTGCTTGTGGAGTGACTCCTGAGGGTGAGGTGGTGTTATGACTCTGTGCGAGAGACACAGTATGAGAATTACTTGCTCTGTTGTTCACATACAACATTTTCCATAGTTACTTTGAGAGATGTTATTGTCTTCGATTTGTGCACGATATCTGGCTCCTAACGGTCCCAACCCCTGACCGAGGACCTGACGTGGAAACGAGCTATAGAGAGCAACTCGGGAGCCTGCATGGTCTTTGTTCTGCCATTTAACTCAGCCTGTGTCTCACATTCCAGCACCTTCTCCAAGCAGGACCTTGTGCCTTGGCTTCTTAAAGCATCCCATCCTTCTCTCCTGAGCTCGCTCGCAAGTTGTCTCAGGTGTGCTAGCAGCCGTCCTGTGGAGCTTTGGCCATTGACAAAGTGTAGTAACTGCAATGCTGAAGGCTTGATTTTAGCGCACTGGAACTGTTCTTGATGCTATTTTAATGAGTGTACAATTTATAAGTAATATATTTCCCAGGCACTGTCAGTGGGCTCTGCCAGAAGGACAGTGAGATGTGATCTCAGCCTTGAGGCACTCGGCACTCCGGGTGTCCCAAACGGTCCGGCTGGTGCCGGTGCTGCCTGGCACGGCCCTGAGCAGCGCAGCAGGGCTGGTGGTGGTGGCTCCCACTGCCCCCACCCTGTCCTCAGTGTTATACTGCGTGGACCTGGCTTCAGCATCCCCCTGCCACTGTTCGGGATACCTGGCTTAGTTAATCTTCGGGCTTTAGTGGAATATTTTAAATTTATGGGACAAACCTGCCAGCCTGCTTAAAGTGTAGTTTCTATTCAAAGAAGCAGCCCCTGTAAGGATGGTGAATTTACTTTGATGAGTAAGAATGGTAAAGTCAGGCTCAAGTAAATGCTTTGAATGTGCCATACTTTTTAGCAGGGCCTGTACCGATAGGACAAGGGGTAATGGTTTTAAACGGCAAGAGGGTAGATTTAGACTAGATATAAGGAAAAAGTGTTTCACAGTGAAGGTGGTGAAACCCTGGCACAGGTTGCCCAGAGAGGTGGTCGATGCCCCATCCCTGGAAACATCCCAGATCAGGTTAGATGGGTCTCTGAGCAACCTGCTCTGGTTGAAGATGTCCCTGCTTATGGCAGGGGCGTTGGACTAGATGGCCTTTGAAGGTCCCTTCCAACCCAAAGATTCTATGATGCTATACTTGCTCTTTGCTGTGCAAGAGCTAAAGATAGTCACGTGTACGGCATGCTTTACGCGAGGTTGGTCTAACTTTGAGTAGAATTAAAGCACCGATAACATAAAATAGAGCAGATCTGGCTTAACTATTTCCCCAAAGTGATGTATAAAGAGATTAAATATCAAGGAAAAAGGTTTTATACAAGTATGAGAAGTTAGTAGCGAAAGGATCACAATGTTTTGTAGACAGGACCATTGCAGAGTGAAAAAGCCACCCTCCAGGGACTCTATTGTATAGTTTATCTTGCAGGTTTGTTGTCCTAAATCCAAGCTGTGTCATTTCTGGATAGCTGTATCGTTTCATCATATCTGGATGAGGGGATCCAGTAAGTTTGCAGATGACACCAAGTTG
>NW_010557920.1:0-6271 GCF_000687285.1 Phaethon lepturus | reverse complement strand
GCTGTTCCCCACCCCTTCGCCCCCACGGCCACGTGTTTCTCTGTTTGCCCTCCTCAGGCAAGGCCCTACCCCCCAGAGTGTCCTAATCGCATGTTGAGCTAGCTCCCTTTGAAGCCCTCTCCCGTCTCCATCACGTCTGCATGCTCCAGACCATATTCCATCAATGTCTCCAGCTGGGTTGCTCAGCCTCAGATCTCCACTTCCAGGAGGTAGCACTGCCTATAGAAATAGCTTCTGCCCAGCACCCATTCCATGCATAATGTGCGTTCTTTAGTTTTTGCATCGCATCAGCTTTGCCACTGCATCTCGGTCCTGCTTCTCCACTGCCTCGGTTGCAATATTAATCATCTCCTTGCCTTTAAGTTGGAAAATTGTACTGAAAACCTACTGGTTTTATTCTGCCTAGACTGTAAACGCTTGGGGTCATGCACTTGCATGTCTCTTACCACAGTGAGGAGTTGCAACAGACCACGAAAAGTGGTCGTATGCTACCGATGATAAATCAGTGATGAATCTGAAATCCATTTCCTTAATAAAATAACCAAGTTCAAAAAACATGATATACAAGGTTGGCCACAGCCCAATTCTGAGCATCTCCTTAGGGATGCTATACACTTTAATTTTTGTTATACCTACCTCCAGCCTCGGACGCTGTTTGTGAAGTGCCAAAGAATCAGAGCTTGTACATCATAAAGAAACAAGTGGAAAAACAAGTAGTAATACCAGAGATTTATCATTGCGTTACCTCTGTTAGCTCAGGCATTCAAGAACTGAAATGCGTATTACAATGAAAACGGAACAGAATATATTGTGTAGATAGTCGCAGCAGAAGCTATTTGTATGCTTTTAAAGCATGACAGCACAGCTTTCTGTGAGAACAACACGAGTTTCAAAGTTCAGTCAGTTGATGGAAAATGCAAGAGGCACTTTATTAAACTCAAACTCTCCAGATGTGCTCCAGGGTGGTTTTTATCACAGTGTCTCCATTTTTAGGTTTAATATACCTTTTAAAGACATGAACCCTCTTAAAATAATATGAACATAAATGTAAAGAAGGAAGAATTTTCATCCAAATATTTTTTTTTTAGTGTCATGGGTAGGATCTGAATAAGACATAGAGCTGCATCTCTCCAAAAGATCGATGCCAGTGAGAATTAGCTCAGATTATTTTATATTTTTCATCATTGACAATATTATTTATGTCCCTTTAGGTAGACAGTTCCGTCCCTTGAAGAATTATTGGGATAGCAAATAGAGCATAGGAGTGGGCTAGGAGAGCTCCTGCAGTTTTCAAAGAGCTGTACAACCTGCCAGGTTCTCCCCTTTTTCCTGACCCCTGGCCCTGAGCAGGGTCTGCAGTGCCTCATACATACTTGTTTCTAATCCATCATATTACCCTGCTTTCCCCACAGATCCTGTGTGATTTGTGAGAGGGCTTGCAACAATTTAAATGCAGGGAAGACTGAGAGACATTTGGATGTCTTGATAATGAGGAATATAAAATATCACAGATACACGAACCAAAAAGTACTTTCCTCAGCACTTCAAATGCAGAACTGTCTGCCTAGTAACACAGAAGTCCTTTCTCCAAAGAGTCACTAGTTTCTGGGTGACATCTCAGCTGTTACTCCTGAAGGAGACTGCAACAGAAGAAATCCTGGATTCTCACCAGAGGGGTGAAAGAGAGACGAGGCAGATATCAGGTATATCTGGATTAGAGCTCTAAGTTTAGTGATATACTTTGAGATTAGCATACCCTTCATAGGAAAAGTATTCCTATTTGACTCATTCTGCAAACATCAGGGGCAAACAGAGTTTTTGCAGTGAATCACAAAATAACATTGTCTTGAAATAAAAAGCGCTAGTGAGGCCCATCTCCCATCTGCTGATTTGGGTTGGGTGCACCTGCCCTTTTAGCCTTAGTGATCTCAAACTCAGGCACCTACTGACAGGCAATTATAGCTACTCTGAGGTAGCTAATGGAAAGCAAAACATGCCCGGAGCATGATACCTCCCATGGCAAAATAGTACCTTCAGGCTTCTGGAGAAGCTCACCTCGTTCCCTTGTCTATAAAGGGAGTGCAGACAACCACCTTAGCCCAGTCACTGAATTTTTAGATAGCTAGTGTGAGGCGAGAAGAATCCTCTCCTCACTGATTGACCACAGCAGGGAGATCACACAGTTCTAAAAATAGCAGTACAGAAGGGATGATGTTAAACTGAGGGCATGGCTCTTACCCCAGGTATTTTTTAAGATGCCCAACTACAAACACAGAAGAACACGCACTAGGTGTAGATCAGCTTTCTACCATGCTGCAATATTTCATTACCACTCCAGCTTTTGTCAGAAGGCGGTAAGGATTTCTGGTACTGTTGCATTCGGCAAACATTTCCACGTCATCTCACATAACCATTTCATGTGATCACCATCGTTACTTGGTCCCTGTGGTCAGCTCTCTAGCATGCAATGTTACATTCTGTGACTATTTCAGGTGAACTCAGTGCATCTCTCCCACTCCGAGGTGTCAGCAATCGTACACCGGCACACCTATACGTTACCTTTCCATTTCACCCTTTGGTACTCCTGATATTAAGAAAGCTAAATCTGATGGTCATAAATGTCATGGATTATAGGGTGATCTAGAGAAAAAAAAAAAATTCAAGGTATCTTACTATGCCTGAAGTTGATAAGTCATCTTAAGAACAAAATCGTTTGCCTGTTATTCCTTAGCAGACTGAATTTGCTAGACCAGTCATAGAGAACCTCAATTAAAGTGAGTTATAAAAAATCAATAAAAACAAATCAGTTAAATACAAAAGAATATGTTCTAGGTCAGGATGAAGAACAAAACTCATAAGGAGCTCAGCTGTCTGCCCTTTCTTCTGAGCCCAGAAGTCTTCAAAATCCTCTCATTCAGTTTTAATTTCTCTTTCAATTTTTCAGTGATCTCCCTCCAGGAAGGGAATCACATACTCCTGCCACAGCTATTTCCTGTGGTACATCTCACCATCGCAGCAGAGCTCCACCTATAACTTATAACAGGTTTGACTACAGTCCTGTGAGAGAGAGGAAAGCACCTTAATTTCCCAAACTTTCCTGTGGGGAAAAACAACGTGAGAGGAGGAAGAAATTTACCTCGTGTCCCTCAAGGATTTGTGTACAAGGCAGGAGTGAATCTTGCATTTCTGAGACCAAGTTCATAAGCTCAACCAGAGGACTATTTTCATTCATGATTTAATATTCATACTCTTGATCCCAGACGGCTGCCCACAGGATACACTCCTTTGGGCTGGGGCTCCCAGCAGAAGGAAAAATTCCTCAGGAATATCCTCTCGGTTCCACCGTGTCTGGGGAGAACACAGCCGTTCACAGTGGCTCACACACGGGTGGATTTGCAGGGATGGTTTTCCTCCCAAAGCCTGACCCCCAGCTGAGCAGAGGCCAGCACACGCTGCTCAGGAATCTCAAGCATGGACCTTCTGCCCCAGCAAGAGCCTTCCGTGTGCCCAAAGCCCTGCACACCCGGGGGGAGTTCCCACCAGCGTGTGTAATGCGGAGAGGGGCCGTGCACGTAACCTCTTGGACGTCACCAAAAGGCACTTTCGGAGGCCTCACGGCCTCGCTTTCTCCTGAACAGCGGAGAGAAGTTGCAGACACAGGCTGGGGGGAGGGAGGAGGCAGCAAAGGCTGCGCCTCTCTCCTCTCTCCTCCTGACAGCCCTCATCCAGGGAGGCAACAGCTGACCTTTATATATACCTCACAAGATTTGTCAGTTGCTATTCTTGCTCTCAAATAATGGCTGGAGAAGGCTACGTGGGTATGAGTGCGAGCCCTTTACGCCATTAATGATAATGCTGCAGGAACCCATCTCACAATCATTGGTAGCAACAAGGAAATCCATTAAACAAGCACTCCCTGAGCGCGCCGAGCAGTCGGTGCTCCTGGTTGTCTTGGTGTCTGAGTACCTTTGTGCAACGAGAGAAATTCTGCTGGTTAGCTGATCTATCTGTCTGGGTTTGGCCCAGGCTGGGACAAGGATGAGGGATTGGATTTGCATCTCACACGCATCTGGAACAACCCACTGAAATCACCAGGTTCACCCCAGTTTGCAGTGACAGAGAAAATGACACACACAACCTGTACGGGCAGCAGGGTCCGGGCTCGGCTGAGTGGGAGCAGGGGTGCTGAACCAGAGGAGGGCAGGCGTTGGGCACACAGGACAAGCTGCTGGCCAAGGGGAGGTAGAGGAGACCAGGGTGGGCCTGCAGGGAAGGGCAGGTGGGAATACCCACATTGACCCTGGGAGGTTATAGCCCAGAGCTGTCCCTTTATTCGGCTCTGGGAGCGGGACACGGAGGGGAGCCCACAACGCTCTTGCCTGTACTGCCAATGGCTGCTTGAGGACTGGCTTCAGGGAGCCTGTGAGGAACCATCCACCGAAGGCCAGGAGCAGATGAAAGCCTCTCTGTCCTGCTAGGACATCCCAATGGAAAGGGCCACTGAGCCAGTGATGGCTTCAGCCATCAACCCCACCATTGACGCCAGGGACCTTGCCTTGCTCTCATCTCGTGCAGCACCAGGCCTGCCATTATCCATTAGCGTCAGCAGCAATATTTAGTTCGTTCAGCTCTAAAGTTGTAGCCATGTCACAAGGGTGGGGAAACCATGCTGCTGGGGTAATGGATCTGGGTATCAGTGTGAAAATCAAGAGAAACACTTGAGCACAGCTGGGCTGGTGTGGCATTTTACAGCATCTAGGCAGAAGCAATTTGAGCAAATTGCTGAGGCTATGTTTTTTCAGTTGCCAACCCACTGCTGTCCCACTGGAGGAGACGATAATGGGAGAGTAGCTGGAGTTGGAATTTGCAGAAAGTGAAACTCTCATTCATTGGCAAAATATCCACCGTGTGTGTTTGTTGTGAACAAGGTTTTCCTTCATAATGCAAGACACGTGATACATTCACATGTAAGAGCATATACAACGTGAGAATGAGACTGAGAAATGAAAACTGAGTAGAGAGGAAAAATAATCAGTGCAATTTAAAGGTTTGTGATACCAAGGGCAACTTCTGCTCCTGGAATCCTGTTGCAAACTCAACCGCTGAAAAAAAAATAAATGATAGTTTAGCCTTCAAGCTTAAAAGACATCACCCAACTATACTGTCAGGGCTGAGAAGCCCCAGATAAACACCAGAAGAGCTGAGAATGTCATCTTCTTTAAAAATCTCATCATTCTGAAAACAACCTCAGTATCTGGGGGAGAAGATGGGGGCAGCACAATTTTGGAATACTTGAGGCTAGAGATGTTGCAACTGCCTTCTCACTCCTTTCAAGTGAGGAAATATGGGAAGAAATACAAACACACTATCTGTCTTGAATGGCTGGGCAACGGGCTATATATAGAATCTGCTCTGTCCTACTTAAGTTATGACTAATGGTAAACAATTAGAAATTCAGATGTCTGCATATTTGAAGGAGAAAACATCTCTAATGCACCATTTGTTGTTCATTAAAAAAGGGAAGAATCAAAGTCTCTCTAAGCTCCGACTAGGCTGCACTTATCAACAGGTGCGTGTTGCTGGAAGTGGAGCCCCATGAGGCTAATTGCAAGGGATAATGAACAAGATGAGGCGTTTCTTGGAAAAAAAGATTGTTATCTTTATAATGACCATACTTATGCCAAAGACTGCAAATTTGTTAGGGAAGGGACTTTCTTCTTTGTTCCATACCTGCCTGGTGTCTAGCAGAGCGGCACCCTAGTCTGTGACTAGGAATCCTAAGTGCTACTGCAATTCAAGCAGCACATTATAGTAAATAGTAGCATTAAATTAGCTGGGAACACGAAGGTGGTTTTCATCAGTATTTCAAATGTACAGGATCAACAAACATTTCTCTAAGCCAGAGACCAATGGAGTTTTATTTGAAAACACTTCATTTTTATGAGGAGAAGACAATACTAATACAAAACCACAGCTTACTCTCAGGAATTTGGCAGGACTTTTTGTCTGGTTCCTCTAACACAGGGCTGCAGTGTCTGGAAGCACTGGAGTGGGTTTTGATATAGCCAGAATGAAAGACTGGCTGAAGGAATCACAGTAAAGAACAAAACCACACATCATGCTAGCCAATAAATGGAAGAAATGATCAGTCTTCACCGGATAAAATTTCCAGATTTCTCAACTGTTCCCATTCTCACTGTGAGTTAATGTTATGGCAAAGCATATACTTAATGAATTTACTTACTTAATGGTTGTGCTGGTTTTGGCTGGG
>NW_010557919.1:0-19545 GCF_000687285.1 Phaethon lepturus | reverse complement strand
AACCTAGTGTTTCTGTGATTCTGTGAACTTAAACTCTGAATGGAATCCAGTTACACTACCAAGGTGATCTTTTGGTTTTTTTAGAAAAAGCAATCTACCATCTTTTGTTTAATAGTAAAACCCTACAGTATCTTAGCTTACAGTAGTATTTCAGTAGTCTCTATAAAAATCATTAGGAGAAAAATATAAGGAGAATTGCATGATGTAGCTGATCTTAGTTTGGTATAAAAGAATAAATGAGATGGATGAATTTATTATTTTATTATATTTATTATTATTATATTTTAGAATTCCTTAGCTGAGCTACAGCAGGTTGCTGCTCAGGATGCTGAAAGGGCAAAGCTGCTGTTTCTCGGTGCTGTGTCATAGCTCGTTTTGTTCTGTTCTCTTTCTCTGGCCACCTAATTACTGTTTGCCCGCAGAAGGGAACCGGATGATCTATGATGAGTGCTGCGCCTTTGGCAGATGAGCATTTCTGTCATGCTCTTGGGCTTTCATTTGTGTGTTTCTTACATCTCTGTATTTGCAGAGGAAGATTCTTAGGGTACATGAACGTTTCAATTATTTGTTACATAGCAAATAATTTTAAAGATATGCTTAAGATTTTTACTGTTTGTTCAACACTTAGCTGTTTTTTAAATGAGGTTAGCCACTGCGGTGCATACTGGGGTTGTACTCGGACTGTCTCTTTCAACAGGCACTGCATTCCAGTAACCCTTGTATGCCTTAACTTGGTTATTGGAAAGAGGATGGAGTATTCCCATCTGTGTGAAAGAACTCCCACTGCATACTCATGCTGGATGGTATGAATTTCTCTGTGTAGTGTCAAGACCAGCATCTTTAGAGTGTGTGTAACTTCAGTGCTACCAATGTTCTTGGCCTGTAGACTCCCACAGTGTTAATGCAGTCAATGGTATGTGCTCTCTGGGGCTCCTCTGAGGAGTTCTGATGTCAGCTTGATGCTGTTCTGCACACCATCCAAACTTGCACTTATCTCTCTGCGTGTAACTTTTTTTTTACATAAAAAGGTTTTGTTTGCAGCCAATGTTACTATAGAAATACACTGTATGTTGAACAGAAAAGGATGAATCTGCCGTGGAAGTGTGTTGAACTTCAATGTTAGATGTGATAAAAATTGCTGATGAGGCTGTAGGAGACTGTTAGTTGAGGAAAGACAGGGATTACTGCACTATCAGTTGATGGTTTCATACATACACATGTCTTAGACCTGTTAACGTTACTTACGAAAAATAACTCAGATGTATATTTATGAGTATTAATAATTTCCTTAATGTGATGTTATGAAAAGGATTTCATCAAAGGAGGTACAAGGCTGTTAATTAGCACTGCTTCCCCAGTCAGCAAAAGATGGACCACATTTAAGTGACTTGCTGAACAGGGGTACACTTAAGTGCATCCATAAATGGCTTAAAGAACTAGATGAACAAGCGTAAATATAAGAGGTGTAATCGTCTTTGAAATAAAAAGCAAGAATCTCACAGATTGGAATGAAATAAAGTAGAACTTACACTTGAATGCTTTTGACCACACACTCATATGAATAATCAAAACATGAAGAAGGGCAACTTGCAAACCTTGACTGAGTGTGGAATATTTCTGAGGCAGGTGAGCAGAAAAAGGGAAGAGCAGGTAGTGAGGATACCCACAGGCCATCCAAAATGAAGTTCTGCATGGTAGGTGTCTACCTGGGGGCTGCCAAAATTCCTAGCGCATTAAGCTTTTTTTCCTCTCCAGCGCACAGCTGTTACAGTGAAGCTGAGCCTTTCACAAAAAAAACTGTCTCTGAACTGAAACAATATATGCTGCTTGGTTTTAGGACGGAAATGGTGTGCAACAGGAGGGGAGGAAAGGATGAAATGAACCTTGACTTTAGTGATCAATGTTAGAATTCAATTTAAAGGAAAATAAACATCTTAAAGTTTTGGTGTAATTAGGGACTTAGGATAAGTTTGTTTTAGGAATGGTTTTATTTTTATCTTGAATTCAGTGGTGAGAAGTTTTAAGGTCTCTTACTTATAACCATTTCCTGTTGTTTTCCTTTGCACCCTTTGTTTCTGTTAAGCCTTGTAAGTCCATAATCTGCCGTGCCTTTACATCTGTCTAAACACAAATGGTGACCCTGAAAGAATTTATAAACTCTGACCCCGTAGTTGATGCTAATGGTTCTGACTGACCATAATTTGGTTTTGGCTGCCTGTCCTTTGAGTGGCTGGTTACAGTAGCGCTGATGTAGGGGGCTGAGACACCAGTTTCAATTGCAGGATTTAAGAAATAACTGGTTTAAAAATGAATTTTCTTTGAAGTTAGCAATAAAATGGGCTGGCAAGGGCAGTGCTGCTTTGCTTGTGCCTATAAATAGCACAGGTTTTCTTTTTAAACTTTGATAAAGCCTTGAACCAGTTGAAATGCCTGCTTTCTCGTGTTCCAGCCGCTAGCAATGAAATGGCTTTAATATTTAAGTAACTGTTTTTATTAGACTCTGTTAGGCTTTAATGGGTGTTCCTGGAGCGCTATTGACTTGCTCTTTATTGGTTAGCTGAGAGAAAAAGCTTTTATTCTTCTCCAGCAGGACCCTAAGGGTGTCATTCAACACCCTGGAGCAAGACGCTGAGCTGCACTCAGCAATAGGAGGCAACAATAAATGCAGATTTGAGGGAAGTATAGCAGGTTAGATCTTAGCTGCACTCTCAATTTGTTAAGTTCCACTTTCTACACGTGCAAAACATAATCATAAGATGTTATTTCCTACTGATTACCTTTGAAATATGTTTATTCACACATGGTCATTTCTGCTGGTGCTTTGAGCTGGACTAACTTTTGTATGAAAGATGATTCTGATAAGTCCATCTTCTTGCCCTACATCAAAGACAACTTTGTCACTTTCAAAGAAATATTTTGAAGAAATAATGAATAATAGAAAAATTTGTACCGTAAGACACTAGGCCTTATGTGAAAGTAGGACTTGGAGTGAGACCTACTGTCTACGATTCTAATGCTGCTATACATCATTTTAGTGGGAGTGGATTAAAAGGATTTTCATGTTAGACTGGAAAAAGGAAACAGAAATGTCACTGCTGCTAGTGTAATGTTGAGTCCTTTACAATTTATAGTGGCATTCCTTTGTATTTGTTGGTATGTTTGGCAATGAAAATTCTGGCTTGTTTAAAAACAACAACAAAAGCAGCAATACTTTTTGCTAGTTGGGGTTTTGAACTTTGTCTTTTGTGCTTGGGCTGATCATTTGAATTCAGTAAAGAATGCATATTTAGGCACTCTCCTAAGCTATAGTATCCCTACTTGCTAGATTAATACTGCATTCCAGTAAGGAATGTTAAAGCATAATTTGTTCCCAGCAAGCGTCACAACTCCTGTCCAAAGAGGTGCGGTGCAATCGGGACTCAGGCTAAAGCCTCACTTTGGGGAATGAAGTCCTGCTGGGGCTTGTGAAGTAAAGTTAAAGCAACCACCAAGGCTGGTCAGGGCAAGATGAGATTTTGGAGGTGTATATACTTGCTGGAGCCTTCTGATGATATGATGCCCAGTCCTGGGACAATTGTTGTATGCAAATTATTAGTATTAAACTTTTTAGGTAATACTGTTGAGAAGAACTAGGTGTATCCATTGAAAGGTTTTTTTTACATAGAAAATAAGTTACGTTAGTGAATGCTTGCAGAAGTATAGGCATCGAGTTGTTTGTACCATAGAGGTGCAATCATGTGTAAGCTACCTGCACAAAATACATAAGCTTGATGCATTATTCCATGATCCAAGGAAAATTAATGCAATTTTAGAATTTTAAGTTTTCCCCCCAAATTGTGGAGTAATTTTTAGTGTGTTTATAATTTAATCTCTAAAAAGTCTTAAGTAGCAAAAGGATTATTGTTGAGTGAGGATAATTTACATGTCTTGAAAAAAAAATCTTTAAAAATATCTGTGAAATACGTTTACAGTTAAAAGAATACTTCCAACTGATTTTGCTGAAAATACTAAAGGAAAAGTATCATCTTTTCCCTAGGATCTGACAGAGGAAATACCCGTCTCAAAAGATATTTTCTTTTATAGAAAGCTTTATGCATATGAATCTAAGTTATAATAAGCAACTACAGTATTTGCTGAAAAACTTGTATTCTAGGCTATTAAACAGTTCAGAACTGTAACCTATGTGTGTGTGTTTCTGAGTTTTTCTGTTACTGCTTTCAGCAACTATTGTTGTCAACTGGGCACTCATGATATTTTTCCTTTTGCATAGAAGTGTTGATGGGTTGTGAACACCGCTTTAGGGTTAACTTTCTCAAGTGGTGTTTTGAAGTGTAATTATTTTTCTAAGTCACTAGTCAGAGTAAAGCGGACTAACAAAATGTGAAATATTAGGGCTGCTGGGGATGGATTGAAGACTAAATATAATTAAAGTGAAACAACAGGATGAAAGATGTCAAGCTCAAAATAGAACACACGTAATTTATAGTCCAATTTGATGCACCTGCACTTCCTCTAGCAGGTCTAGGACATTGAGCAATGGGCATTTAGCGGTTAGTATTTTAAATATTACTAGAAAGAGGAGTTTTGTAACAATTCATTGTTTAATGTAAAGGATACAGTTTGAGATAGAGGCTAAATAGTGTGAAGATCTACTTGCTAAACATAAAAAGAAACTATTTCCTTCCAGGTACCTGCTGACTCTTTTCTGATTCTGAAATTAGGCAAATTTTGAAGGCAAAAAACAGTTTCTTCTGCCCTGAGTATGAGGTAGAATACTCACTTTTTTTAACATGTATCAGTGTTGCAGAGAAAATCAGAGGTGATCAAAGTAGCCCTAAACTGGTTATGTAGGTACTGGGTGGAGCCTGATTGCATTTGCGCAGGTATTTGCTCTTCCTACTCTAATGGGGTGTTCGTACACTGTCCTGTGGCTGCGTATCTTTGTGTTGAAAGGATGACATACTCAGCATTTATTCAGTGCCAGCCTCAGCTTTCTGAACGGCCATTTTTCTGTGATCTCTTCACCCTCTACTCGTTTTCTAGCTGTGACAGCAGCACTGAGGGCTGCTGATCCCCAGAAACTTAAGTTCATGGATATTTACCACGGTGGGTTGACCTCTGCGAAGCTATATGAAGAATACAGGATCATCTCTAATTATCCAAAGTACGTTTACCTATGACTATTAAAGGTGACCAGTATAAATTATCTATAAATATGAAACCTTTTGCCATCTTAGGCCACCATTGCAGATAGTAAGAAATCTGGTAGTTTTAATATATATAAAAAGTAATAAATAATCATTGTACTTTATGGACATTTGTGTGTATATATATCTATTTGCATGTATACATTTGTAATTTTGCTGCTTTCTTATTAAATAACTGCTAGAAAATTAGTTCATTAGCTTTTATTAAAAAGAAAATAGATGAAGAAAGCTCTAGAAAGTTGGAAGGATTTGTTTGGCTTTCAGCTAGAATAAACATGTCAAGTTAAACATCCTAATCTAGGCAATTTAGTTCAGCTATGACATTTTTGCCTTAGGCAGTGATTGGAAAATTGTGGTTTATGTCACAACCAACCATCTAAGCTGCCTAATTTTAATCCTGAAATTTCCATGATCAACATGTTTTGTTTTGTTCTTGAAATCGAAACCTCTTTACTCTGCCTGGTTTTTAGCTAATTAATGTTTTCCACTCTTCCAGAGTATTTATACTTACCATGAAGTAATGAGGAATTGGCCCTTCTGTAAGGCAAAGGTAGTTTACAGTGAACTCTGAGATATTTTTACAAATGCTGTGGGTTTTATTCATGGTTCCTTTTCTCAGTTGAAGAACTTCTTTGGAAATCCCTCACGTATTTTACTAAGCAGTCACAAACTTCTAGGGAAAAAGCTTGCCATTCCTTACGAGGCACCAGGCTTTTCACTGTGAAAGGATGAGAGGCAACAGACATAAATGGAAACAAAACAGGTTCAGATTGGATAAAATCCTTTTTTTTTATTTTAAATATACAAGTAGAACAGGTAGTAGAACAGGTTCCTTAGAGATTATGCAGTCTCCAGCCTTTGAGGGTTTCAAGACCTGACTGTATAAACCTTGAGGAACCTGATCTGACCTCGTAGCTGACCCTGCTTTGAGTAGGAGCTTAGACTAGAGACTTCCTGAGGTCACTCAGGTCTCTTCCAGGCTGATTATTATGACAAGTCACCCAATTGCTCTGACAAACATGCAAAACCAGCCTTTTTTATATGCAGGGAATATGTACGTATGAAACACTTGGTCTGAAAATCAAAACCTCTGAAAACAAAGCTGTGCCTGAGACTCTTCAGTAGAATGAGCAGTTAAAATTCTACCTGTTTTAAAAATATGTCAAGCAGGCACTTTCTTTCCTCTACTGCTGTCCATGCTTGGGAGCTTTTCTGCCTTTTCCCGCCCTAAAGACCAGTTGTCTTCATCCTTTCTTGCATGCTTAATCAGTGTGGAAGCACCTGTCTCAAATTGGTTGCTATTTGACAGCACATTACAACTTGAGACTCCTTTTGCATCATATGAATATGTTAAAATATATGTTCTGGGATATGCCTGAGAATGTGACTATCTGGAAAGGCCTGCTCAAGGTAAAAGAATACAGAATTTTAACAGAAGGGAGACTTGACAGTTGTTTGTAGAATGCACTGCAACATTTATTGATATAGGACCTACTGAGGCATGCATTTATATGGTCTCTTGAAGAACATACTTGAGTCTCGTTTAGGGTTAAACATGCTGAATGAGGATGGATTTAAGTGTTATACAGACCACTTATCCTGCCATACAGTGGCTATGTCATACATATAACCATTAAATGCTTTGGGGCTTCTGTTAGTGTGAAATGATGGAAGGCAATAGCAAAAGTACAACCAAGAATAATCACATGTGTTGAGTGGTATCCTGCAGGGCAGAACTGTTGCTGTCTTCCAGTAGCATTCTTCTCCTCTTGGTTTCTTACTTTTCTCCTTCACCAGGTTTCTGGTGCAGATCTGCTAACCTGCTGCTTCTGGCACGAGGGTGTCTACAGTAAGGGAGAGGCAGCAGGGTCATGCTGCAGATACATATGGCGTGGACACCAACACGCGGGAGTCTGAAGTGGGAACCAAAAAAGAGAGTCTCAATGTGTGAAAGCTAGCAAATGGCATACATTAACGGGGGCTCTGAGCAGACACCAAAATGTTAAAAGGAGAAGAAAGGGGAACTGTTTCTGGTAAAATGCTGTATTGCTTTCATAGCTGCAGGTAATCCCTTAGCATTATAAATGCAGGTGGAGACAATATTTCAAGTTTTTATACTTTGGACACATTTCATGTTCTACACAGGCCAGCTGATAACAAACCAATACCCTGTTGGCCTCCATTAGTGAATTGTGCAAACAGTAAGGAAAGCATTACCAAACTCAAAGCAAAAGATGAAAGATATAGTTGCCTGGTAGGATGATTACAGAAAGGATGCAAAGTGAAGCTGAAGAAAGAGCATCTCTTTAGTAGGAAGGATGTGGCTTTAGTAGTGTAGAAAGGTTTGTTTCTGACTCTCAAAGCTTAGCATTTCTTGGCTTGCTTGGACAAGCATCCTGCTCTATTCATACAGACACACACACACAGACACACACACACCCCCCCGCCCTTAGCTAGAACTTTGTTCAATCCTTTGTCTGTTGGTCTGATGACTTTCTCATCGACAAATTATTTTGCTTTTTAATGTAAATGCTGTATTACTTAGATTTGAAATCTGGCTTGTGATTTAAGTTGCACGAAGAAAGTTCAGAGAGATTTCACTGAGCTTTAAACGTCAACTGGCAAGAAAAGTGTAGACGTACCATTTCTTCCTTCATGATATAAGAAAGTGGCATAGCATTTTAACTAAATTGATTCTTCCTTTCTTTTTAAAATTTCATTGAAAGAAACCCCAAATCCACCTCTTCCCGATTTTGCTCTAGGACCTCTTGGAAAAGTGCAATAATGATGATAAAACAGACTAAACTTCATCTGCAGCTTTCTCAGCTCTCACTCTTGGATGCAGGGATACAGAGTCTTTAGTTAATGAAAACATACATATATATGTATATATACTCTTTTTTTTAATTTATTTTTCTGAAAGGACAGCATCAAAATGAAATTGATGCTGTGAACAGATTTTTTTCTTTATCTAGCTTATTGTTGTTGCTTTTATTTACCAAAGGAAATAACTAAAATAAATTGCAGTTTACTTACCAGTAATGTTTGTTTAAAGGGCTTCAGGTGGCTGATGTTGTTTTAGGCATTATATGTCTCCAGTCATTATTTAACATCGAGTTCCTGCTAACACCCTTTGTTCAGTTGACCTGATTCTGCTGCTGCTGGGAGAGTTAAGCTAAGGAGAGGTGAAAAATCCTGTTTTAAACTTTCCTACAAGGAAAACCAATGCATTTGGTAGTAGAAGAGTGGTGTTTACAGCTCCTGAGTGTGGTGGTTTGCAGTGCCTTTGACAATTTACTAGTCCACTAAAAACAAACAAAAAGGCCTGAAAACAACAAATTCTCCAGCAGCCAACACAAAACCAAGTATCCAAACAAAAACTGACCAGTTGAAAACAAAACCACATTTCTTAGTGCTTGTTTGACCCAGGGCAGCTGCAGTGGCTGCTGCAGGAAGTCTGTGTGGAGGCCTGGCCTCTGACTTGCATGAAATGTAGTGTGGCACAGGGAGTGATACTGGCAGAAACCTGTCCTCTTTTCCATCTCAGAAATTTCTTGTTTAACTTTATGCTAGAGTTACTTATTTAGATACATATAATCTCAAATTCAAAGTTCATCCCAAAAAAAGAAATCTAGTTTCATGTTGCTCCATGAATACCCCCAGTGTTGGGATTCCCAGGTAGAGCCCTTTGTGTGAACTATTTATGCTCTGAGTTATGTATTCGTATGTGAAGTAAACCTTTGATTTTTATTGATTTAATAAAACCCCACCCCTCCTTTCCTGCACACGTGGAAGGACATGCTGAATTCTCCGTAATGGCTGAGCAGACTCAGACCCACCTGGCTCAGGGTCAGTCATGTTGCTCAAATCCACTACAGAAAAACTTTGTTAGCCAACAAAAGGAGATCTGAAACCTATACGTGCAATTGCACAACAGTTTTTTGGTTTGAGAATTTATTTTCCTTTTTTCTTCCCCCCACAAGGGAGACAGACTGGCACAACTGATGTGACAGGATTTATTTTGGCCCATTCCCATGTTGACCCTTTATTCTGGACAGCAGAGTAGTTATTCCCAAAAGAAAATTTATTTCCGTTTTCCCAGAACGTAGGGCTCACATGAATGGTTGGGGAGGGAGGCTGCTCCCTGATTGCTGGACTGTATTGGTGTCGGCAATCTCCAGCATATACAGGAACCAGCTGTGAAGAAGACAGGTATTCAAAGGTCCTGGAGTTCTATTGAAAACATTAACACACCGTAAATGAATTTAAAATAATGTACTATCAATAGTATGGAAAGGGAATGTATACGTTGGATGAAACTGAGTTCAGATCCCCATATTTCTAAAAATACACAAGCTATTATTCGTATATAGCCATATTTAACATCTTTGCTTTCTTTGAGCTTACATGGGATTGATTCTTACATTGTAAAGACATGAAGGCCTTACTAGTATAGAATTGTATTAGTAGACATACAGAAAGCAGCTGTATCTAAATTGTTTTCCTGTGTCTGGGGCAAAGAGATCCAGTTCTTCAAACTAAAGTTGTTACCTGTGTTTACCTGAGCATGTCAGATCCTATGCCTTGTGCTTAGTTGTAGCTTTCAGGGGAGCGAATCACACTCTGCGTTTTTTTTTCTCAGTTTTGAGTATTTCTCTTGATTATTTTTTTTTCATGACCCTTCTTTTTTGCCTTTTTTTAAAAAAAATTAATATTTTGGCATAAAGTCTTTAACTTAAAAGAACATACTTCATAGAGACTAAGTTATCTTAAGGACAGATGAAAAGGTCTGCAAATGTCATATGACTGCTACATCGCCGCTGCTTTTCTTTATACATGATTACTGTTTGGCCTCTAGGGACAGATCAGCCATTCTAATCTGCATTTGCAAAGCACCTGTGGCGTCCTCATGTGTGGCTGGGACTCCTAAATAATATGAGGTCTAGGCTGCTTATACCAAGCTTCTGTGCCTAGTTGGGGCATTGATGTACAGTGTTTGTGCTTTGACTGCTTGAGGGGGAACATTCTTTGCGTTCACATTTAACTTGTCAGTAGTGATCAGATATCCTGTGGGATCTGAGCCACACCTTCCATATTTCTGTCACTACTGTGAGTGTAACTACATAGAAATGTGAAGAAAAAAAGATCTTGTAGTGTTTGATTTGAGAATGACTAGATGAAAAATTATTAAAACACAACAGATGCTGGGTTTTTGTTGTAAACTTCTGTGAAGTGCTCATGATGTTATTTGGGAAACTGAATGCAACACTGAGTGTGTCTGGGGGAAAAAAAAAAAAAAACAAAACACCAAAAAAACCCCCAACAAAACACAAAAAGGAAATAAGCTATTAATCCTAGAAAACAGAGAGAAAAGGACACAAAATAGACACTTTTTTTCATGCCACTTATTCAAAGTGATTCTTCTTTGTGCCATCTGATGTAATTTTGGTGCTGGCTGAGGTGATGTTTCTAGCAAACCACTTCACTCTGTGTTTTGTTTTCCTCTTTCTCATCTCTGATTGACAGTCCCACCAAGAAATAACAATGAAAAATTCATGAGGTCAATCCCCAAGTGATTCAGAAAGGACTTTCATGGGATTAGATAGGGGCCGTTAAATTTCCTGGGGCACAATTGTGTTTTGAGGAAAAGGATAAAAGTGTATTATTCTCAGGATAATCCTGGCCGAAACAGAAAAGACCACGTTTGGTGAATCATTAGAGAAAGTGTCCCAAAACTATCTTTAACTGGTATAGCATAAAAAATAGTATTAATAGAGATGAGAAAAATATTTTTGCTTTGGCTCCAGGTAAGTGAAGAATGTGTTGTCTTTTACTTTCATTGGTTTGTAAGTTATATTATTGGTTCTCTTTAGTGAGAATGGTGACCCAGAAACGAGGTCTGAATGAGTCAGAAGAGTGCAGAGCTATTAACTGTTAAAGGTGCATTTTAATTTCATGGCATTACTGTTAATCCTTGTATTTTCCTTCATTTTCTTCCTCTATAGGGAAGGGGGTTTTGTTTTTCTTTGGATTTTAACTGCTGACAGGGAAGTATCAAAATTATATGTACGATTGATACTCTTTTCTATTTGTGACTTGAATTGCTAGGAGATGAACAGCTCTTTGTTCCATCTGTTGGAAAGCACGCAGAAGTATAGCTCCAGAAAAACTAAGCAGCATTCACTTCCTTCATGTAACTCATTGTTGTGTGCTGGGAATCAACCATTGGGTTTGAACCAGGGGAAGGTAAACACGCTTCAGGAAAACAAATACTTTTTTGTGATGATCTGTTGGTACTTCTAGAGGGACTTTCTGAGGAGGACAGAGGCAAAGGAAGTTCAACTCTTGTGATGACATATACCCAGAGAAAAAACTAGTTCCTGAGCGCTGGAAATAACTACGTGATACTTCTCACGCTATGTGGGAAACTGGTCTGGTCTGTTTTCAGCCTCTTAGGATATTAAGACAACACCAGCACCAAACCACATGTGCCCAAGGGGTCTGGCCAGGATCTTTGTGTGCAGCCCACAGGACAAGGGTACTGGCTGTTGAATCCTCACTATATCCCTTGGATTTCACTTGGATTGTGGTGATGAGCTGTGTTTTGGACAGGTCTTTTTTTTGTCCTTTAGGTGTCAGCAGTCATGGCATGAGACTTGATTTAATCTTGCTTACTTTATCCTTCAAGCTGTCCATTTTCTTTGTTTCTCTGGTTTGTGGTAACTTTATGGCTGCAGTTGGGGTAAGAGGAACATGATCTTGATGGAAACAACATGCTCTGGTGCTTACCAGTGTGATTGCTGTCAGTCGTGTCATCAGCACATGTCACTGTTCTGACTCCTGTTGTTTCTTCTGGTGCTTTTCCACACAGATGTTTCCATTCATGCTTCATTCAGACGAGTCTTAATGTCTCTGTTGCCAATCTTTACATTAATGTTTGTTGCTCACTGGTGCGATGTTCTGCTTCATGTGATAAAGTTACCACTTTCCTCTCTAATGCAGTCACTGGAAGCAGGCAAATTATTGATTAAGAGTGATTTAGTTGGAGTGCTAGCTTAAGGTAGTACCTCTTTTGGATTTGGTCCACGTTGTTAGTACCGATTAGCAAAATTTTATTTGTTATTAGTATTGGTAGCTTTGGAGAAACTTTATTCAAACTCTGTTGTAATGATTTGGGCAACTGTTGCCTTGTAGTCCTGGGTGTCTATTTGCCCCTTTAGCACTGAGCTTCCAATGGTGGAAATGCTAGGAGAGTGAAGGAGTATCAGTAACTGTGAAGAATCACTTCACAACTGACAAGTTCTTTTCATCTTCCTGCCTTCATTTATCTCAGCGTCGTATTTCATTTTTCACGGTGTGGATGAGATCTTTTTAAATAGGAGATTGAATTTGCTTCTTCAGAATCATTGTGCTTTGATAGTTTGTTACTGTGATAGCGGTAAACCCTTCACAAAGTGCCTTGCTCAAAGGAAAAAGGTAACACTTATATGGAGAATTCATATGGGAAATTGGTGTGTGGGTTGGTGGTTTTTTTTTTAATCTGTAGTTTTTATGACAGATGTTTAAAGTAATTTTGGGCAGTGTAGACATGTTGTGGCAAAGTAATTACCTGAAGACTAGTGCTTCCTTTGTGTTTTACTTCTGTGTATGTATATGTTAACCTATGTGTTTGTTATGGCTGAAATAGGTTTTGTGTCATTAAAGTTTTGGTTTTATTAAAGAAACAATGTATCCTTCTGAAAAAAATGTAAATAGGCTCTTCTCTCCTGATATCTTGGCAGTGCACATTGTCTATCCATCTACTTCTCACTGAAAATGGTCCCTGCTCTTCAGTGTGGCTATTTTGGTTCTGCTGAGATTGTCTTATTCAAATGAATGATTTATAACGCAGAACAAATTCACAGGGCTTAACTTGTTTTGGGGAAATTTTTGGTTTACACAGGGGGGGAAAAAAAAAAGTTACTTTAACTTCCCTGTTACTGCTCATGTATCAGTTAGTTTTCACTGTTGCTTACATTAATTAGTTCTACAGATAACATACACAAAAATGAATCTTTTTCTGATCAGCTCGTGATTCCTTAGTGCTCACAGAATGTTTGGGTTGCCTGTTGCTATTTTGCCCAAACTCATTTTCTGGCTTTCAGCTTGTGCTTCAGCTCATTCATTTCAGGGAAGAGCTGAATACATTTACCTTTCTTTAAAGCAGGAGAAAGCTGAGGGTATGAGCACTTCGATACTTGGAGCAATAACTCAGCTATTTCAGAGAGCCTCTGGAGAGGTGTTGGAAGGACTCTGAGCCTGCGAGGTTCCACAGTTGGGTGGTCTGTGAAACAGCCCACCTAGAGCCTGGGTGAGGTAGGAGAGGAAAGAATGCAATTACAGCCTAATTAGAAATCCAGGTTCTGTTCTGCAAAACGTGAAGTTTTCTTTTCTGTCGCAGAAGGGAAACAGACCTTTCAAGCACTTAAAAACAAACTTGCTAGCAAAGAAATGACATAGTCCAAAATAACCAGTAACCACTGGTTAGATTTTCTGCTCGATTCACATCTGCAGTCTCCAGCCACTCGCCTATTGGCTACTCTGATGGGAAAATAGAGTCCAGCCATGAAAAAAATCTGTCCCACAAAACCTCTTTGAGATGGGCATGTTCCAAGAAAAAGGTTCTTTTTCCCTTTTCTCCTCCCCCCACCCCTCAAATGAGTATTTTCTGACTAAAAGACTTTTTTGGGGGATATCCCGAACACCTATAATGCCTACTGAGTACTTTTTTTGCCCATTTTGCTACACTGCTGAGGAGTGAAATAGTGTGCTCTGAGCAGTATGGGAACTGGCCTTTCTAGAGAAAAGGCACTTCATAAGTGAACGTGAATAATGACAAATCCATGCTGTGATGCTGACTTGGTACTTGCGTTGGGTGGCGTCTAAGGAATTTACTAGTGGGTAAAAACAGTTAGCAGAAAGATCAGTTTACTAAATGGGTCTAGCAGAGGTTTTTCTTCAAATTTATTGCATGTTTTAGGATTGTAGAAAAGCATCTCTCTTCAAATGTGTCATTAGATTCCTAGTGGAAATATTTGTCAGATGTTCACAGTCAGCTTTCATACTCTATTTAATGTCTACATAAATGTTAACTAAATCTTCTTGATTACCGATGTTAATGATACAATCAAAAACCTTTTAAAATGTCAATTCCCCAACTGCACAGTTCTCAGATCATTTAGAAGCTATATTGTTGTCCCATTAATTTAAAAATTTTTCCCTTGACTTAGTCATCTCTCTTGAACCTAACCAAGGAAAGCAGAAAGCAGCAGTATTGCATGGAGCTGTGTGAATCACAAACACCAAGCAATATTTGTCCTTGGAGTATCTTTTCTTCCCTTGCAATGTCTATTGCACTGTCAAGAGATGAATTATCTATGAGTCCTGTTAGGACCTAGTTGCAGGTAATGAATTTCCGGAGCAGAGAATGACTCAATGCTTTCCAATGGCTGATACAGGAAAGAGCGAAACAAATGAGGAAGATGTGCTGTAAGGCCCAGTCTCTCAAATCTGAGTCAGATATGTCTGGCTTGGGCTTCTATTTTGATATCCTTTTAAAGCATCTGTTCCTCAGCCGAGCACCATCCAGTTGAGGTTGTTTACAGTAATGCAAGCAGATTTTTGTGAGCTGGGCACTCTTAACTAACCCAAGATGGGGAAAGACCACAGACTAAACTGGGACAGGGGTTCCACTTACGTGTGTTTCTTTCCCGGAAGATTTTGCAAGAGATAGTGTGGATGAAATTAAGTTAAAACTTTTTTTTAGATAAACATGGGTATTTTGTCACCACGCTGATGATTGATATATTCCATATTGGTAACTGACTGGTTGGGGGGGGCGGGGAATTAACAGCTTGAAATATTTAAAGGTGGCTAATGCACAAAGATGAGGATGTCATCTGAATGCCACTGGGGCAGGTTGGGAACAGAGTAGGCAGCAATCCTGAGCAATAGTAGAATCATGAGAAACAGGGCTGTACGGGATTTGTGAGGTCTTCTAATGTAGTTCCCTGCCCCAGGGCAGGACTGATTTAATCTTGTGGCGTTTCAGTCAAAATAGTATATAAAAATATTCATTTACACTGCCAGGCAGAATTTCAGTTTGCCCAGATTACCAAACTAGCTGGTGAATATAGCCTGAAGGAATGGAGGAACCTCTGTTCCGAGTACCAGTCTGGGATCTGATACCTGAAAACCTAATTCCGTGATCCATCAAATACTTTTGGTCATTCATTCTCTACTGTACTGCACACAGCATCACAAAAAGGATTGAGCTAGCTGCGAGCACCTCTTAGGCCCACAGAGATCAATGGGGCCATACAGAGATACTAGTTTTCATTATTTGAAAGACACCGTAGCCTCAATGGCAATGTATGTGACTCACTGAGCTTTGCTGATGGGACTGTGCAGCTTTGTTTTACATTTTACTTGTCGCTCAAGTGTCGTCTTACTGTTCTTCAGTACATGATGCAGGTATGTTCTGTGTGATAGTGGGAAACTCAGTAGGACAAGGTTTATAAAGGATCTTAGGTCAACTCATACATATAGGCACCTGCATGCACAACTATTTCCTCCTCTTGTAGGTACCTACAACTCACACTAATGTGTGTTATGTAGGTCTCTGCCTACCTGAATGTACACACTTACCAAAGCGTTTGTCCCTGTTCTGCTGGATTTTTTGTTTTATCCCAATGAGTGTCCCACCTATGAAATAAAAATAGCTTTGTCCTGTCTGAGCCTGGTGATTGTGAGGCACATGGTGACATGGAGTGTAAAATACCCACAGCAGATGAAAGTTTGGAAAAATCTTTAGCAGCGTAAGAAATCTCTTGGGTCACTTTCCCCTTTGCTTCTATGAAGTTATGCTCATTTTATATCAACATAGAATCAATATAGAATAATCATGTCTCTACTGAAAATAACAGGTGAACTGCTGAAAGGGGAGTCTTGAAAATTAAAGTTGTGTATGTACACGAACTCTCACACAGTTAAATCACAGGCATAGTAGTACAAACTAGGCACAATGGCAATGTTCTGTTTCACTAGCGTCGTTGTTACTTCTCAACCCCTTTGCTGGTTTTACATTTTGAAATCTTATGGTCAGCTTTGAGGAGCATTTGATCTTTGATTTTTTTTTTTATTTTTTTTTTTTTAATATGTGATACTTTTCCTAAGGCTATCACCAGAAATACATAAAGGCATCTGCTCATCGGTAACACATCTGAGCGCAGCATGGTGCCTGTATAGTTAGCACTTGTTAGCAAGGACAATGGTTATCTGCATTTCTAAGGATAAATGTGAAGAGCTGTGTTTCAGTTGAGGGTGGTTTGTTTTGTTTTGAATTCTCTGCACATACTAGCCTGGTTTAGCTTCTTTATGTTGCTTTTTCAGCAAAGAAACTAAAACAATACTGAACTATTGACCAGGGTACTTAAACTGCTAAGCACCTTTGACTCCTTTTATTGAAGTCTGTCCAGTTTGACCTGAATCTGAGGCTCTTCTGTGCTAATTCAAGTTATTTTTAATGAATACATTTTATTTCTCCTGTATTCACTTGTTTTAGTTACTTGCTGTTTAAGTCTGTTTATATATGTGCTATGTGAGGCCCTATAAAAGGTCTTTTCAGAGAGTTTCAAAAATGACAGTACAGTGTGAAACTGTTACCTGTAGTATGACTTAACTGAGTTTTTCCTTTGTTGTCTTAAAAAGCTGTCATGGGTTCTGCCAGATGGTCAGCTTAGTGTCACCATTTGTCTAGAAATCTGCCTGTCTTGTTCTTTATCCTCTCTTCCTAAATCAGGGTACCCTGGTGGAAGAGCTCCTCTTCTGTTTCATATTTATGTAATGGTCATCCTTTAGAGGACTTTCATTTTCCAGCATTGCTATCGGTTTTAAAAGCGGACAGAAAAACCCCCACCAGTGTTGGTGATGGCCCATTAAACAATACGGACACCAGTAAATTAGGCATGTGCCAGCAGCTTGCTGCAGTTATTCCTCATTCAAATTGTATCAGCGCTAGCTAGCCCAGTCCATACGTGACAGAAACTCTTCCTGTTACTCACTAGTGCTGAGTCTTTTCTCTCAAGCTGAACTTAGCTAGGTTCTTGTGTCTTCTCCCATTTCATCGTTTTTAAGTAGGCATCATAAGGTACATTAGTAGATGGCTTGCTTCACCACTTCCACCATTAACGAGTACAGGGCAGACCGATGGGTCCCCTAAAAGGCTGTGGCAAATTGATTGGTTTCAATTCCCTCCGAAAGAGACTGGTTTGTAAGTGTGCTAACTGAGGCATCTCCTTCTGACAAATTCATGTAAGCATGGTGCGGTTCGTGCCAGAGACATGTTCTCAGCTTCCTATGGACTCGTATTGGCAGTAATATTAATAGGTTCCTTTGAAGTGACTTAGATTCTGATCCTATATACAACTCCCTGTGAGAGAACAGATTTTGCAGTGGACAAACAAGGAGTATGTGTTGCAGCAGTAATTAGCGTGGTCCCCTCGGTTTTAAGAAAATATCTGTGGTCGATGGCCATTGTTTTATTAATTTGTTTTTTAAAAAGTCATTACTCATGAGCAACACATTTAGATATTCTTTAATATGCCTCTAGTCCCAAAAACCAAAACAAAACAGAAAATCCACCAACCCACAACAACAAAACATGACTAAAAAACAAGAAAGAAATAATGTTAGAGTTTCAAGATATTTTGTAAGCCTACAAAAGATGGTGAAGTTGGACTGTGGTGGGGTTTTTTTGTTGTTTAGTTCTGTTTATTGTTTTATGTTTTGTTTTGTTTTTTTATTAAACCTGTCTAAAAACTGGGATGGCAGTAGCATTTTCATTTTTTAACTGCACACCAAAAGCAAACAGAGAATTCCCACTGATTATGCTATTTGCCATTACATTCTAGGACTTTAACTAACCAGAGTAAAGTGGGGAAATGTACAGAGCACACTGTGCAAATCCTAGGTCTCCATGTGTCTGAGTGAAATGTAAACTATTAAACATGTTTTGTGGGTTTTTTTTTAATTGATAAGTGGAACTTCAAGACTAGTGTTTATATTTGAGGAAGGTTTACTTTTTTCTATACGCATAACATTTATTTCTTATATTGGCACAATGTTACAGTTTCTTCACTTCAGTTATTTCCCTTTAACTCAGTATTGGCAATTCATCTCTCATTTGTTTGCTTGCAAAACTCAAGAATTTACATACTTTTCTGGGGGGGGGGGAAAAAACCTCCAGGCTAATACGAGTTTGTGGACATTAACAGTAATTAAAAACCAGATTACAGAAAATAATAGTAAAATAAAAAGTCGAACTTGGCTGTTTCTCTACAAGACATGTGATTTGTGGCCTGACTCCTCATCTTCGAACACTTGGATTCGGCAATACTGCATCATGCAGAACTTGTCACCAAATCAAAAGATGACAGTTAGGAAAAACAAACAAACAAAGCCCCATAAACTGCTTATTTAATTTGCCCTCCATGCTTAAACTTTAAAATTCACTTTTGTAGTGGTAATGAAAGTGGTCAGGAAACTTTTGAGAGCATAGTGGGTCATGGTGAAAACAGTACTGCTGTCTCTTTTTTGGAACCCATGTCCATTAGAAAGGCTAAAACCAACGTGAGCAGTTTTAGGCTATGAGCAGTGTTCTTGCTCCCTTTACAACACTTATTATCAGAGCGTGTATTGCCTCTCCATGGAAATCCTCCAGCGATATTCAGATTAGTAAAAAGTTTAATAAAGGATGAGCTCTCCGTTCTAGAAGGAAATGTGTTAGTGGTAGAAATTTCACTAATAGCAAATATTATTAAAATTCAAATCCATGCAAATGCATGGAGCAGGTAAAACGTTATTAAATATTTTATTAAATATTTTTTCATGTGCTGTTCTTTCATGTATAGTTTTTCCTGTACAACTTCTGACATTCATTCACTTTTTTAGAGACCCTTTTCTTTTTTTTTTTGAAGAGCAAATAGAGACATTTTACCCCCAGATTTCTACCTTAAACGCTTTGATGTGCACTTTACTGTAGGCTAAACCATGTTAGCCACCCTTTGTGTGAACTTTCAGTGGACTGAGATACAATCGAGAGGAACAATTAAATTCCTGTAAACTACAGATTAATTCTTGTTGATAGCTCTAGTTTGAAAGCGCCTTATGAAAGACGGCTATGTCCATGTATATCTTCACCTTGTGTGAAAAGTCATTTTATGCTGTGGCTGGAAACAACAGCGATGCTTCACACCAACTGTGGCTGTGGCCGCCATGGCTTCATTTTATTTTTATATAT
>NW_010557918.1:1347-2869 GCF_000687285.1 Phaethon lepturus | reverse complement strand
GGACGCCCCAGCCCGCGTGGGCTCTGCGCGCCGCTCCGCTCACGCCGCCCGTGCCCAGGGACACTATGCCAGGGGCTTCGCGCATGCTCGTGTGACCGTGCCCTGCTGCGTGTGAAGCCGTGCCATCTGCTGCACGGTCGGCTGATGCCCCACTTACGCACCTCCAAACTGTCCCAAGTCCACCCTGGTAAAGCACCGTAAAGCAGAAGAACATTTTTTTCCATTAAGTCAGTCTACGTTTTGATCAAATCCACAGAAGTCTTCTGAACTGTTTAGAACATCTTTCCACTGTTCTTTGTCCATTAATGGGACCAATAGCCTATTTCTTAACCTTTTTTTTTCAGTAGCATCAGACCTTTCCACTCTTTTCCAATATGTTGCTTTTTCATCTGGAAAAGATTTCAGGAAAGCTCCGTACCACATGGCTGGTCTCTCTTTTTGCTAATAATTAATCTCAGAGAACTGTCAATCTGTTCTTACCTTGTGTTTGGTCATAGAATCAACTCTGCTGCCTGTGGCATTTCTATTCGTTTACTTTTTTCTCGTGCTTTTCATCTTGCTGCTTTTGGAAGCTTTGGGCTTGCTCAGTCTATCAGTGAATGTTGATTATTTTTAAATGTTAACTTTTCCTTAGCAAGCAGGGCTGTGACCGGACCCGTACCCCTGGAGAGGTCCTGGCAGGTTCTGCTCTCCACGGCTGTGGGTCTTCCTTCCTTGCTGCTGTTGGCAGATGCAGGTGGAGGTGGACGCTTTGCTCCACGGTGCTGTCTCGTGCCAGGGCAGAGGCCCCAGAGAAGGTCTACAGTTTCCCCTCTTTCTCCTCCATTGAATAGCTTTTTTTTTTTGGTCTTGACTTGTTTCTTGATAAGCCTGCCTCTATGCTCATCATGTAAGTGTCCGCACGCTTCCTCGAGGTAACATACCTGTGTGTTTGCATGTTGCTTTTATCTCTGCCAAGCAGAGAGGTTTCAACAAGGTCTGGAGAGGTTTCAACAGATCTGTTTCAAACACAGACCTGGGGACCTGTGCGCAGGGTGACTGGCCCTGGAGGGGTTTCGTCAGCAGCTGATACCCATTTGTTCTTGTGCTTGTGTTATGGTTATCATGAATTGTTACTTGTACTCTCTAGTGCTTCTGCTGTGTTGACACACAGCAGTCAGGTCTCCCTGTTGCCCTCATTTTGCCAGGTTAGACAAGTCAAGTTCTTCCCATCTTCCCTTGCAAAACAAATACCAAGTTCTTGGGGTCATCACAGCCTTTCAACTTCCAGCTGCACTCATCTGACCTAAGTTTTCCTAGTGAGACCCACAACAGTTTTAAAACATCTCCATTTCAAATGGCAACGTCAGTGTTGAAGACGCATTTGGACAATGCCCTTAATAATATGCTTTTAACTTCTGGTCAGCTCTGAAGTGGTCAGGCAGTTGGACTGGATGGTCGTTGTAGGTCCATTCCAGCTGAACTATCCTATCCTATCCTATCCTATCCTATCCTATCCTATCCTATCCTATCCTATCCTATC
>NW_010557918.1:0-1167 GCF_000687285.1 Phaethon lepturus | reverse complement strand
TCCCTAACAGTATATGCTGAGGAAATCTTTGATGACATTTCTTCCCAGCCTTGACCTAGGAGAAGGGATTGAATGGGTAACCATGTCCCAGCCTAGGCATCATCTCCATCACATTGTGGGAAGGAAGCATGTACCTTCTGACGGGGGTGAGAGCTGTGGATCATCTTTAGATAATTTGATCATCTGAACATGTTTGCAAAAAGCATGTGTGAAGTGCAGTTTTTGAAATTCTATGTTAATCCAGTTTACCTGAGTTTCCACAGGATGGCAAAACCCCACATCTTTGACTCTAGTGAGACTCAGAGATCAAGCCCTCAGTCTGAAGCATGAAATGCTCCTGAACTAAATGGCTGCAAATCTTTTTGATGTGTGTGATGGCTGCAAATCTTTTTGATGTGTGTGATATCTGTTCATTTCCCCCTGGATTTTTTTTTTTCTCGTACTCATTTTTAGAAATGCCTGAGCTGTTGCCCTTGGAAGAACATAATAAAACAAGAGCATGAGAACAACAGTACTCCATCAGTGCAAAGGTCTATCTAGCCCAATACTCTGTCTCCAAAGTGGCCAACCATAAACGTCTAAAGGAGAGCACAGGAGCAGTGCAAGCCTACTTCTGTAGGCTTCAATGGCTGGGAACAGCCTCCCCTGGGACGCCCCTACCACCGCCTGCTGCCAAGGGCCCAGGGAAATGTCTCCCCTCCCCTCCCCTCCCCTCCCCTCCTCTTCCTACCCTGCTCTACTCTTCTAATACCACTCTGAATAGATCTCATTACTGAATTTGCCTTTTCTGTGACGACCTCACAGTGATGGGCATGCACTGATGCTGATGGATTAGTGCATCACTGCTTCAGCAGTGTTGCTGCCCTCTCCTACCACTTTAGAGATACTTACTGTCCTGCTTGTACAAAGTACACTTGTTTGTACAAGGCAGTTTGAAATGCTTCAGTGTATGCTTTTCCTAGAGGCAAGTTAATGCATTTCCACTTAATTTTGATGCACCATCTTCCACACAATGATGCGCTACATTCACACGTTTTTTGAACACTTCCAGAGATGGTGACTCCACCACCTCCCTGGGCAGCCTGTGCCAATGCTTGACCACTCTCTCGGTGAAGAAATTTTTGCCAATATCCAACCTAAACCACCCCTGGTGCAACTTGAGGCCAT
>NW_010557917.1:546-13631 GCF_000687285.1 Phaethon lepturus | reverse complement strand
ACCTCCCTAAGATGTCTGCTGATTAAGAAAAGTAATTTTAGCTAGGTGCTTTGTGGGCAGTCTCAGCTAAGAGTTAAGACATAAAGGCAAAGGAGCAGAACCAAAGTCATTGCTGGGGGCACTGCGGGGAACGCAGTCTTGCAGTCACTGCTTTTGCTGCTCTCATACCTGCTCTGGGTGGAGAGATGACAGTAATGTTTGTCATTTCATCTCAAATGCATTCATCTACCGAAGGTAAAGAGCTTATTTTATATTATACTCAGTTCAGAATTGAAGGAAATTTCTCTGCTATTATCCCCTTTAGAGAAATTTCATGTGCATTAGCTGCTTCCCAAAAAACACGTAGCTGGTCCTGGCAGTTAAGTGTTTTCTAGTTGCTGTATTAAAATAATTCAAAATAATTTGGAAAACTTATTATGTTCCAGATTTTTAAACAATTTATAAAAGAAATATGAGTATTTTCCAATAAGCTTGGATATGGTTATGGAACCAGTGACCAAAAAATCAAGCCTTTCTATTTCTGGTGATAAGTGAAATGTGTCCAGACTTGTTTCCAGTCCAGCCAGTGGGCGTTTGTACGATGATTTTAGTGAAAGTAGATTGGGCACTTAATTAATTTTCCACAATCTTTATTAGGTAGACTTAAACACTATGTAAAACTTAGTTAATTGAAGAAAAGATGGTGCATTAAAAGCAGAAAACAAACCTACTGATTTATCATTTTGCTTAAGGATGTAAGAAGATTGCCTGCCTAAATATGCCTGAAATTTGGGTTTGGTTTTGGTTTTTTTGAGATTGCAAGAAGCCACCATCAGAATATATACCGTTCCCTCTCTAGATCTTTCTTTGCAGAAACTAGAGATATTTTCTTCCAGAAGGCTGAGAAACTCATCTGGTAAATGTATATATATGGAAATAATTACAAAGCGGCACAGTAGCACACTGGGGAGAAGATGTATGGTAGTTGAATCAATGGTTGATACACAGAGCATTAAGACTATTGAAGAAGTTACAGTGGATTTATAGAACCATGGAGTGCATTTTCAGTTTGTGTCCAACTTTTCTTCTTTTGTTAGAAGAAATGGAAGACACACAGTCGTCTCTATTTCAAATAACAGTTTTTGCAAACCTAGGTCACCTAGTGACACTTCTCATTTAAGCAGATCTCTTAGCTTTTTATCCTGTTGTACTGACCGTGTAATCCAACCACAGCAGTGATGTCTGGGATGACATGCAATATCAGCCAAGTAAGAGTGGCGCTCCCAGGGGAGAGGGGATTCCCACCACTTTGAGTTAGTTTCAGACATGCATTCACATTTGGGCTCCAAAAACTAGCAAAACTAGCCTGGCATGTCTTCTGACTGCTGAAGAAGCATATATTTGTTAATGAAAATTACGAGCTTCAGAGAGCTAAAACCACCATAAATTTCATGAAAGCAGTAGGAGCGTCAGGATAACAATGGATACTGATAGCCTCCCCATTTATAGCACTATTTCATCCTCTTATTTTTCGACAAAAATCATTGTCAATAAGTAGTTAGGCTTGCAAATGTTCCTGCTGCGGGTTTAACTGGATATCAGCAAGATACAGAGAGGGTAGCAATAATGCAAAGAAAGGGCAAGACTTTCTTGTGGCACTGGATAGAAGCTGTGTGTGAATATTCAGTATTTTGATGGCATTTTGATGGTATGTCTGACCATCAATGCAGAAAACCCTTTTACGTGACAAAGTGGAACAGGAAAAATGTACAATTTGGCCACTCAGTATTACATAGAAGTCAGTCATTCCCTATCAACAGCATTGTGAGATCAGTAAGGAGCAAGAAGTCCTTTTCTGCTAAGTTGTCCTAGACAGAAATCCTGCTTCAGTACATTTATGATACCACTTGGGAAAATGGAGTGATATCAATGATATATCAGGTATAATTGTTTGGATATATGGTTTTCCACAGAAGAGTTCAGCATCAAAAATTCCACAGTATTTACTGCTTGAATGTGGAACCAGTTACTGAGATTAATGGTGTGCCATGCCAGAATAACAGTAGCTGCCTCCCAGCGCTGACCTACGTAGCTAGAATATATTTTCTTCCTTCCATCCAGACGTTAGTGTGATCAGAAGCATCAGCCTGTTCATTAGCTCATTGGCAGCATGGCAAAAACTCATCCTTAAACTTGATCCCATCTCCCTGTCAGAAGAGATCCTGACTACAGTAGCCCATCAGTCACAGAGGTTGTCCAAAGGTAAAGACAAGCGCCGGGGCTTCTGCTGCTGAAGAATGCAGCTGTCTAATTTTCAGGGGGATTAAGAGCTGCAGCTATTCTACTCTGCACTGATCTTTGTTAGCTTCAGGTCTACTCCGGCTGCCAACTTGAGGGTCAGATCCCAATCTTCAAAGCCATCATCAAGTTTTAATCTATTCCTATTGGCAGGGCATCGCTATCTGCACTACAGCTACAGAGCTGTATCCTTAGAAAAGCAGCTCAGAGAGTCCAGGTCAAAGTACACTAAAGCTGAAGACAGGTATTTTTGGCAGAGGGTCTTCACTACTGAGTAATGTCCTCAAGGAGATCACACACTCAGCAGTTCTGAACCATAAAACCACTCCTCATATCCTTTCCAAAGTTACCTGTCTTCCCTGTAGAATGTTCCCCTCACTTCTGTGGTGATCATTTATTTTATATCAGAAATGTGGAACTGTAAACTAATATTACTGAGATTTATTTACAATCTAGAATGAACAAACGCACAATCATTTAAAAGTTACTTGCACAAAGAAAAAAATTGTGCTATTCATTTTGGGACCTTTGTAACAGTCTGGATTCCAATTTTGGAGTGCCAATTGGAAGAAGATGCTGTTAGTTCCCAGATTTGAGTAATTTTAGACACACCTCCAGACCTTTCTTGCAAAATACTTTTTTTCCACTAGAACTGAGTCGATTCAAAGTATACAGTAAATCTTTCCTAACAGAGAAGGGTTTATGTTACATAGTCAACTCCCTTCAGAAATAGCCTCTTCTGCCCTTCCATGTACCCTGATGGAGATAATCCCCTGCAGCTGCTGATTCATGCTGAGATTGCTCAAGCAATAGTTTTATGCAAGATTTACGTTTGCACCCGAGTGCCTATCATTGTGTGAGGGGACTCTTGCAGAAAACTAGATTTATCTTTCCTTTATACGCAATCAGCTGTGTTCCAGGTGGTGAGGCAATGCTAGGAATCAGGTAGCAGCTTGAAGATCACCTGATCCATACAACGGCCTGCAATTTGCTCCGTTTTATTAGTGAGTAGGAGGGAAAAAAGAGGAATTATTAAGCAAAAACAAGTGACAACCAACCCCACAAGTCTCGATTCATTTATTTTGCTTTTATTCTTTTGCCTTGTCGTAGGCCAACAAGAGGACTCTGCCTGTCGATATTTGTATGGTAGTTTAAGAGAGAAAGCAAAGACTGCCTTTTCTTTTTCCAACAGTGCTTGCTTTCACACCCACCCTCCTTTTTAGTTAGCAACAGTGGAATAACACTACTGATTGCTGCAGCTTCATTTTCAAACTTCCAGTATTTCATGTTTTTCCTTGATACTTCAGATCTTGAAGGAGCTCGGAGTTCACTTCTATAAAGTTTTTAGCTCTCATGGAGAGAAAAAACAATATGAACCCAAGTGCACCTTAAGGGCTCAAGGTTAAAGGGAAACTAAAAATATCTTAATTTAATATTTCACAGCTAGACTGCATAATTTGCAATGTTTACAACTAGCAATTTTGCTGAAGATTCTGTTCTAGATATCAAATTTTTGTGGGATAATTTTTTGTAATTTAAGTATAAAATGGTCTACCCTCAAGGACATTTCAAAGATTCCAGTTTTGTGATTCACTTGTGAAGGGAGTTATTTTCAATCTTTCCCATGATCTCAGTGTCATGGGATTTTTATTCTCTGGGAGCCACAATGACACAAATAACATTAACAATAACAAATGCATTACCCATTTTTAATTTATGGTAAGAAACTCACGACTTCTGATAATTTGTTAGTGGGCAGCAGCTTTTGTTACCTGCTACCAATACAAACCCAGCTGTCATCAGTTGTGGAAGGCTGCATAGGCTCAAATAGATGTCAGCAAAACTGCAGTTTATTTTCACCTTTTTCTGTGTTTTCTGTGCAATTTGTCAAGTCACATACTCTCTCTGCCTCATATAGCATCTGTAAAATGGGATTTTGGGGGTTTCTTCTATTTGATTATAAGCAGATTGTTACAGTGGGACAGGTTCTGTTACCTTTGCTCTTGTAACAGAACACTTTGCAAAGGAAAATGATGTGAGTGAGAATGCATATTGAGTGGTTAGCGGAAGGGTTTTGAAGCCTGTAGGTGTATTCATTTATCTGCATATAACAAATAAATCTATTAATAAAGTGATAAAAATTTCAAAAGGTGTGGAGGCTTCTCTCGCGTGCAAATTCTAGCTAAGGCAAAACAGTTTTCTAGCATACTTGCTGGTAGTTTTTCAACAATTCAATGCATATAGAAAGAGAAATCCCTATCCCTTCAACACATTCCCTCACTCCAGGCAGGCCCTGTGTCCATTCTGTTTCTGTTTTGTGGTTCAGTTAAGGACATCAGTTTCTTGGAGCATCCCATACTAAACCGATACGGTAAAGTAAATAAGATTTGGAAAGAACCACAGGGGCGATACCAGTGTGCCTACAAACGTCCGTCCTCCTGTACTGTTGTTTTTCAGTGCCCTCCCAAACCCTGGGCTCGGTGTGCTCGGTCCAGCTGCTGAGGAGATGTTCTGGTGAAGCGTGCCGCACGTGCCACAGCGTCGCAGGGAGCTGCAAGGTCACGTTGAACCTCCAGCTCCTTATTCTGCAACTAAAAATACCGCTTTTGTGTACAAGCTTCTGTTTCAACATTATCTCTTTGGAATTCGGAATCAAATGCCTCCGCCTGTTCCAGATAGATCACACACCGTGTTTGGGAACCGCTGGCTTGTGCTACGTTGGATTAAGTTCTCACTGTATCTCATGAATGGCTGTCCTGTGTTGAAAGAGGAACAACTAGGAAAATGTGGCAATATATATTGATATTCTTACTATGTTTTGGCAAACAATGTTATGAATTAATGGAATTTAACCCCCGAATTTCTCACCTGAAATACAGACACGAGGCCAGATACAAGCTTTGCACGTGGTCTTTTAATTTCTTTTTACAACGGGAATAAATATTTAAAGAATGTCTGATATCTGTCTTTCTATTTCCGACAATGGAGTGGGACAGATAATTGCTGTCTCTTTCATTAGGTTCTGAATGTAGTTAAATGGTATTTGTAAGGCACTGTAAGGTATTATATGAGAACAAAATAAGATTGGTTTCTTTTTTAAATTATTTTTTAATCTACATTTATGGCAAATCAATTTGATTTTTTCTAGTCAAGAGGACACAGCCATACCTTACCTATATAAGCTCTTTTCGTTATTTTGAAACATTTTTTCTTGTTTCAAAATATGTCCAAATGAAGTTCTGATACTCTTGAAGGGATCCTTGTTTTTCCAGAAACTTTTTAGACTTTTTGAACAATTCAATTTAAATAATATGGTCTAAGGTATATCTAAATTGGATTTATGTTTTTATTTTGGAGACTGTTCTGGTTCATGCTCAAATGGTCCAGGGTAATAAATACTGTTGCAAAAATGTGTGAAAATTCTGATATTGATAAGAATACATGTTTACACATTTATTTTTCAGGAGGGGTCTGTTTCAAATCCTTGCAAATGAAGAGGAAAAGGGCAGATTTCTTCTACCATTGTTTTGTTTTGTTTTCAGTCTCACAGAAATAGGATGTAAAACTGATATCGTCTCTCAGGCGTCTGTTGCTTTGCTGCCAAGGTCAGCTCTGCAAGCTAACTTCATATTTTTCACATGGCTGTTTTGCGCTTCAGCTATTTCTCTGGTGTATTAAAAACAAACAGGCTCTTCTCCAACATCAAATGTTTATGTCTTTTGTTTATTCCTATGCCTCCTTTTTAACCCTTAGAACTGTTTAAGCCCTAGGAAGATGCACCCACCCCCTCACCTCACCCCATCCTTAAGCTGCTGTTCTCCAGCTGCCTAACTGCTGTACTGAGCGAGAGCTGAAGGTCTGTCTGGGGACACAGGGGTTAGGCTGTACTAAGATGAAACCACTGATAAAGAGAAACTGTTGTGGATCCCAAAGTGGCAAAGACTAAGATCGAGGATGCGTAAAGATTTGTTCCCCTGAACAGCCATGTTGTTCTAGAATTGGGTGCCACCACCATCTTCAAGGTTGTGGCAGCTGTAGGAGGAGAGTGCTGGGTTTTGTTTTGTTCTGGAGCAAAAACAATAGTTTTTTTCCCTGTCTTAGGTGTAGGACCTAAATATTGAATATACATAGGAGGTTTTCCAAAGGAACTGGCAGGCAAATGTACCAGACAGTTGCAAAACTCAAAGGTTCTGAACTCACTAGTTAAATCTTTAAATTTTGTTTACTTCATCCTCAGTACTGTGCGGGGTATAGTCTGGGCTGTGGTCGTGAGTGAGCTTGGGTTTTAAGTGTTCATACCTTTGAGAAACTGATCTAGTGATCAATGTCTGTATACTGATACCCACTGATAGCTCATATGAATGTCCCTCCTATAAAGTTCCATAAAGAACCAACTGGAAAGAACACTATCACTGAAATATGCCCATAATTTTTAAAATGGAAAAATAAATCTTGACTCGTGAGAGCACAACACTAGTGTCTGTGTTTCGTGCTTCTATGTCATATTATCAGGGCTCCCAACTGCATCGGGTAGCATGTAAGCGGTCAGGAGATCTTTCTGACACTGAAAGGACACTGCCGCGGAGGTGCTGCTCTTACTCTGGTCTCCTTGTTTAAAGAAGCCCAAAAGGCATGGAAGAGAAATTTCCCTGTCCAGGACCTTAGGCAACCTCACAAGCCTCAGTATAGTGGCCATACAAGTGACTATACAGCGTCTATACAGTATTGGAAGTGAAGAAGGTAGATTTGAAAGGTACAAAACAGCTGAGCTTCTGTGTATGAGATCATCCTCTGGACTGCTGAATGTCCATATTCCTCTACACTGCACTGTTGTGTGCTTTTAATGCCCTGGATGATATTTCAGTTTAGAAGCTCAATACTTTCTGGCTTTATAGCTCTGTAAGCTAAATAAATTATTTTCTGTTTTATATCTCTCACGTAATGACAAACTTTCTATTGCAGGAAGTGCAGCTGTGACAACACGGGCCTGGAATCCACAGGATGCTAGAACGACCCTTGGGCAGACAAAGTATTGGCTGTTGGTAGAAAGAAGGAGGTATCTGTGGATCTTCGTATGAGTCCAAAAGATGACTCAGTGGTAGAAAAGGCAATTCTAAATTAGCCCCTGTCGTGACCTATAAAAACGTATCCGACAGCCAACTTTTTCTGTTTCCAAGTGTCAATACATGGCTCCAAACAAAACAAAACAAACTTGAACCCAAGAATGAGCCCCAACAAGGTAAAATAAAGCCTACTAAAATTTAGGCAACTTAATGAGAAATCAAGTGCAATTTCTTTGGCATATTCCCACAATTTAAGTTAACGCAAACAGTAATACTGTAAGTAATTAGCTGTTGGAGTTTATCGCTCTCCTCCTGGGACCCAGGAGGAGACCTGTACCTCATTTTTATTACTATATCGTCAAAAATGCCTACAAGTGAGAAATAATTTAAAGTGCAGGTCATTAAAAAATCACATTCCTCTAGCATAAAACAATAAATTCTCTGAAGAGAAAGGTCTACTGCAATAACTCTGAAGATTTAATATCCTTAAATATCTTAAGGATAGAAATTGATGACTAGAACAAGGATAAGGTCAATATAACATTGTAAACTTAATGAAATATATCAATGAGGATGAAAAATGTAGCAAATCACTTGCTGACAAATGATGATGGGGGACCGAGCTATTTATTTCCAACGTATTGTGAGATCCACAGTCAAAAACTTCAACCTTGCCATCAATTAATCGAGTTCTGTCTCACTTTACTCCAACCCTTAGCCCATAAAGTCTTGTTCAATAGCAGCAATGAAATCTTCCTAATATGAAAATAAAACTTTATGGAAAGAGGTTGATAAGAGGAAAGCTGTTCTGTTGAAAAACAGGCCTACTACTAAAGACACCTTCATTCTGTTATAGCTGTTACTCAAAAAATTGAGTACATTTTCACTAGGATAAACATGCTTTGAACAATGCTCTGTTCCTGTATTGGGAAGAAAAAGAATTTTATTCATACCCAGAGAATCAAGTTCATTCTAAACTATGCAATTAATTCTTTCATATTCCATAAAAAGACAGTAACACTACCATGCCTCCGCACAGCAGTCCTACATTACAATTATGCAGTCTGGCAACATACCCTAACTTGTCAACATAAACTTTTGCGTTGAATGGGGATTTATGGTAAGCCAGATTTCATTGCCAGCAGAGTTCAGAAATCTGGTGATTTGAAAAAGAAAAGAGATTTCAAGCCCTGAGATTTATTTTTGAATTGCAAAAGAAAGTTTGGGTCATAAAGTTGTTGGGGTATGAGGAGAGAGGTGTCTGGTGGGAATGGTGAGGGAGCAGGCCCCTCAAATCAGTGTTGATGATCTTAAAAAGCAGCTTATGGATGTGGGAGAGAAAGATTGGACATGGAAGTGAATTCATCATATTTGCCTTTACATCACAATGTTAACTATATCTTGGATGTGTATTTTAAATAAAGGAGAGAGAGAGAAGAGCTGGAAGGATTACAGTTAAACGGTCACAGTAATCAGTGAAACCCAAGTCCAAAACAGCTTACATTGATATGAATTCTTTCAGCTCACAAAGATTTCTATGAACTGGTTTCTTACACTGCTGGGTTCTTTATTGAGATTAGAGACTTACTATAATAATGATAGACCGTATAAGCAATAATCATAATGTATTATTAAGAAGAATATATCATGTATTGTCTTTTTCTTGTTATTTTTCTTTTACTCACTCCCAGATTCTCCCACTCCCAGACATCACCATATTATTACTTTTATTATTTTGTAGAAAGAAATGCTTGAAAGCACTCAAACCGGGGTTTTGCAGCAGCTAGACTGAAGCAATGGACACACATTGGCCCCACTCCAGGTAGCTTAAAATGAAATGCAATATGCAGCTGAATTTAATGTACAAATGCTTGAAAAATATGACCAAACATGAAACAGCTTTAGGGCTATAGAGCTAGGGACAAAGCTGGGGACTGACTGGGACAGGGAGCAGCTTTGCCATAAAGGATTTGGGGGTCCCGGTGGACAGCCGGGTTTGAGCATGCATCAGCCATGTGCCCCAGGGAAATGGAGTCTGAGCACATACTAGGCAGTCATAACAAGAAGGTAGCTGCAGATCACGAGAAGTGATTCTGCTTCTCCAACAGTGCTTGTGAAGCCATGTCTAAAGCAGTGTGTCTGGTTTTGGGCCCCAGAATACAAAAGCAATATGGACAAACTGAAGTGAGTGCAGTGAGAAAGATCACTAAGATGATGTATTTGGGAGACGTGATGTACAAAGAGAGTCTGAGAAAGCTGGGTTTCTTCAGCCTTAAGAAGAGAAGGCGTAAGGGTGATGGTATTGCTGTCTATAACTATCTAAGAAAAGTGTGCTGAGGAGACGGGGTCGGATGTGGCTCAGAGGTGCACAAGGGAAGGATGAGAAGCAACGGGCACAGGTTGGAACATGGGAAATTCCAAGTAGATGAAAGGGAAGAAAAACACAGATAGGTTGTGGAATTTCTATTTCTTGGAGATACTCAAAACTCAGCTCTAGGAGTTTCTGAGCAACCTGAGCTAACTTAGAAGTTAGCCTTGCTTGGAGGAGAAGATTGTATTAGGTGACCTCTAGAGGTCCCTTCCAAACTGAATTATTATCTGAATCTGTCATTTTCTGGTTCTCATTTATATTAAAGCCTCTTTTACCCCAGCTCTTGCAGTTTTACAGGGCTTTCAAGTAAGTGTAAATAAATAAATAAAAAATCCATATAAGTAAATGAAATTAAATGGTGAAACTGCAGTGCTGTAGCAGAGTAAACAAGACTCAGGCCCGCCAAATCTCAGATTAAGCCATGAGTGGCCACAGCTGGAGTCACTGCACCGGGCAGACTGCTGTGTGGAGAAAACAACCCACAGCCTGAACTGGAGAAGTTTGTATCTGCTTGAAAGGGGAAAATCCATTCAGGCCACATCCTGGAGTACATGCCAGTGCTGGTCACCTCGGTGTCCAATGAGAGTTAACCCATATGGAGAAGATGCTCTCATAAACACAAAATTTTCCTTAAACCTTCAGTCGTCTTGGCCAGCAGCTCCTCAAGGAAGCTGCACGGTGGGGTGGAGGAAACCTCCCGTGTCCCCGTCAGGACAACCTAAGCGATTGTGTGTGTTCAATCACCAGTGAATGGAGAGCGCTGACACAACTGGGTAACACAACATGTCTGTGTGTCTCTCCACTGAAGAAATAAGATGTCAAACTGTCTCTCCCCGCGCTTCCTGAGAGAAGTGCATTGAATGAAGCACACAAGAGAATTTTTCACTTACCACTAAGCTTTTGGATTCCTTCAAAACTGCCCTAGCATCTATTTCGTAAATGAGGAAAGTTAATTAAAAATTGCGCTCAGCACACAGAGCCTGACACTGGGGGAGTATTGTCTCTGCGTGCTGTAGTGATTTGATTGGGGCTGCTGTCAGATGTTATACATGTTATGTTCAACTCAGCACTGAAAAACAGTCGTTGCCATTTGCCCTGTTCTCACAGACAGGGAAGCTCAAGCCATTGTTCCTGATTTGTTTTCGGTTGTTGCAGTCTTCGTGCTGATAATTTAACAGCCTATAACTTAGATGAAGATAACAAGAATATCTCTTTGGAATAATACAGAGCAAAGGCACATGAAAGGATAATTAATTCTAGTTTCATAGTACTGTGTGCATCCTGATATATCTGTTGCAACAGTCATTTGCTCTGTGAAGTTCAGTAGTAATTTTGCAGTATGTATGGGCCTGCTCCAATGTCCCGTAAATTGAAAATATCCTTTTGGCTTCAGCAGACTTTGGATTCAGTTTTATCACAATTCTCATCTCAGGGTCTCAGAGCGTTTTGTAATTCTACCTGAATAATTCTTCGCCGTGTCTCGCTCTCCTCCACATAACTATTCACTTTCTCCAGAAGGCAGGGCAGAATTTGGAGGCAGGCGAGAGAGGAACGCAAAGCTGGCGATAGTGCCTCGCTGAGGCAACGCAACGCCAGAGCCTGCCTCCTCACACGCCCTTGTGACGGACCTGCACTTTCTTTTAGGACTGTAAAAGTCTGTGTCGATTTAAAAAGATAAATCTGAGATAGATACGCTTATTCTTACCCTTATTCCGTCTGGCTACGGCATGCGAATAATACACCTTAGAAAGAGAGCTGCTTTTTTTCTGCAGGTTCAGCACCATTTGAAAGTGTCATGGAGCCTCTATTTTGAGGGAACATTAGGAGCAGTGTTACAACAAAATTATTGACATTTCCTGCAGCTTGTACAATGTGTGAATATGCTTAAAGAGAAGGGACCAAAATAATTTGTACAACCGTTATCAAAACAAATTCGGAGTAAGTTTCACTTTGCAATAAAGACAGAGCAAAGGACCAGAAGTTTAAAGAAAAAAGAGCACTTACGCATTTTAGTTTCAAAAGAGATTTGGGCTCTTTGGGTGAAAATTCGATCGACTATCTCATTTGTGTTGGATTTGCTTTTGTTTTCAGACTGAGAAGGAGGGTTGTTCCAGACACCCAAGCTTCATTTTCCTCACCTGCATTGTAAAAAATACATCCTCCAAGTTTTAAATGTAAGGAAAAAACAGTCACAAACCTGCTATTTTTTTTCAGATCCCACAAATCCACAAGCACTTTGTGGGTTACAAATCCTTGAAATAGGTTTCTATTAGATCAGGTAGGCTAGCAATGCCTTGCTGTGCACATTTCTGGCATGTGTCACTGTCTTATGGTTGTAAATCTGAAAGTTCTTATGGTCCCTCCAGGGAGTCCTCCAGATTATCTATTCAGTTACTTCCAGTAAGTGTTTGTTTGTTTACTTTGGGATTAACTTAGTTCCTTCTCTTCTTATTTCTCTTATAGTCCAGAGATATCCATATTCACGAGTGTGTTCCCAGTCCTTGATTTGTTCATTTTAGGGGTTAAGTCATCCGTGTCACATTATAAGAGTTTCAGTCCTTCTCAGTTTTTCTTTTTGTCACCATACAGCTGCACCAGCCACAAGCATCGCCTGATCGAGACCATTCAACCCCCCTTTTTTAAATTCAACAGCAGTCCGGGTGTCTCTGCCCTTTGGAGTGGTGGATTCTGCTGGCTGACACCACTCCAGAGGAAGAAGAAATTCTTCTCTTGGCCAAGTGCTTGCTTATTCTTTTGACATAGGATTGTGTAAAGAGGAAGGACTGACATTAGTTTTGTTACTATTTTGCCTGTTTTGGCAGGATACAGAGTCCCTTCTCAGCATGGAGTGCTGGCCGTGCTAGGCACCGTATACATATATATGTGAGGATAAGTCCCAGCCTTGAAAATCTTACCCTTTCAAAAACTGAAACCACAAAAGAGATGGGAAAATATTTCTGTAAACAAACAGGGTGACTACCAATTTCTCCCTTCAGCTCATTGAAAAGCACCTCTGTGAAGGGCAGCTCAGGTTTTTCCCCACTTTTGGTGGTGGTCCGGTGTGGAGGCGGGGATGGACCATGATGCTAAGCTGCCGTGTGAGAGCCTTTCCGCTGATGTGCCTGTCGCCTGCAGCTTGGCGTGATGGCTCTTCCCCACCCTTCCCCTCGCACTCCCTTGTGTCTCTTGTGTAGGGCCACGGAGGGCGGAGAGACCCCGGTGCTGCCTGGCTTCATCGCGGCGTGGGGTGGGCCAGCTCTGCCAGTCGCATGCTCGTGGTGGGCCGGTGACGGGCATAGCGAGGCCGGGGTCTGTCGGTCTTGAAGAACCCGCCGCGGGTTTTTGGCCCTCTGGCCCCGGAGGGGCAGGTGCCT
>NW_010557917.1:0-515 GCF_000687285.1 Phaethon lepturus | reverse complement strand
GTGTCATCTCCCTGCCGCTAGAAAGGACAAAAACGCTTTTGGCCCACCGCTGTGTCAGTGGGTGTTGATGCGTGGCCTTACTTAGATAAAGGGGTGGGCAAAGTGACGGGCCATCACGTAAAAAGGGGAGGAGGAAAGGGGAAAGAGGGGAGGAATGATGGAGAGGGCTTTACGTGCAAAATCTTGTTATTGACAAAGGGGGAACACACAAGCCAAGAATGTTTTTCTCTAATTAAAATCTTAACAGGCTAACAAATACACTACACACATATATTACATATAGTACTACACAATATATTACACAGCTAGTAGTAATACAATCCCAATACACATATATTCACAATCCAAATTATCTAATTAGTATAAATTAAGTCCTATTAATAAAATATTTAAAAATTGTTATATGGGAACACCAGCCTCGCAGATCTACCCCTCGTTCTCCGGCGTTACGCCCCTTTCCAGCGCCCCGCTGCGACCTGGGGGTGGTGGCACACGTCTTCCTTACGAACAAAGCG
>NW_010557916.1:3161-12333 GCF_000687285.1 Phaethon lepturus | reverse complement strand
GCGGAGGGCGCGTGCTTCTCTGTACGGCCCCCGGCGCTCCCACAACCTGCGGAAAATTATTAACGCAAACCGCGCGGCCAAATTCTCCTCATCCACCCCGCGGAAACAGCATTTCTTTCGACTGCAGATGTTTCAGTTTAATATCTGGACCTCAGCACCGCAGCACAGGGCGGGTGGTTCCTCACGCTGGGGTGGGACATTTTCAGTGCTCCACCCGGAGGCACATGCTGAGCTTGGTCTCTGAGGTCCTGGAGCTGGTCAGCCCCGTGCCTGAACGAGCGGTTCCCCAAACCGGGCACAGGCAGAGGATCCCCTCTGGACGCCCAGCAAGGACTGCCTCCTGCTCACCCGATGTATTTCTGTTGCTCCTGGGTGTGACGGTGCTGCCAGCCAGGGCTGACGCCGGCACCACCGTGTCCCGCGCGCGCTACGCGACATCTCTGCCAGCGGCCAACACCCATCGCGCCACCAACAGCTCATGGAAAAAACCCTCTTGGTGTTTCCCCTTCGTGCCGACGGTTCACGGGCGGAGCTTTCCATCTGACAAATAAAGGGTTTCCCAGCCCGCTGATTTTCCCAGCCACAGGTAATCTGTGCCCATTCACTCTTACCCCTTCCTTCTTTCTCGTACCAACAGTAAAATTTCTGACTTCCGCACACTACCAGGATTATAATACCCATCCCTAGCACGAAGCAATCATCTCCCACGTCTAATTTACTGTGAACGTTTTCACAACGCAAACGCTGGGAATAGTCTTCCGGATACAGAAAGCCATTATTGTGGGAGCTCCAGCTTGGCGTAAGGCACGAAAAAGGCACGAGGTGGGGACGAGTTGGCAGAGACACCCTATGCCCTTATCTACTCAACACCACCAGACTTGAAAATATTAGAGAAGATGATCGATTACCTTTCTAGCAGACATTAAGAAAACTGCAGAAGCGCTGGCACGGTTTACGGCACACTTTGCTAACAGCGTTGTCCAAATTCTGGATTAATGGTTGGACTTGATGATCTTGAAGGTCCTTTCCAACCTAGTGATACTGTGATTCTGTGATTCTGTGAATTCAAGTCTAGTTCCTAAGCATTGCACCTCTGCTAATTTCAGAAAAATCTTGCATTTAAAAGTGTTCAAACTTACCATTCCTCTGACTGGAAAGACATATAATTTACTTCTGGTTTCCATACCAGAGTTTGCAATTACATTGAATAAGTCATTTACAACTGTCTTCTAATCAAAGAGATAATACATAGAATAAGTGTTTCGGAACAATTAAATCTTTTTTCTACCATTAACAAAAAAAAGGGTATTTTGCAGCCTCTTTGTGCTGAAATGTAACAGCACAAATATAGTGCTTTGTTATCAGTTTAAAAATTGAAACCTCTGTGCATCTCTTTTCCTTCTGGATTCAAGTTAAGTAAAATTGCCTTTCACGAGAAATGTTTGCAAATTATCAAAGACTTCTTTTTAAACAAGCTGAGAGAGTATGGTAGCAAATGTGTTCCTTCCAAAGTAATTGGAATTTCTATCTAAATTATTCTTGGACAAATTAAAAGTGTCAAATATAAGCCAATTTTTATTGGGAAGAATTCTACTATAGTTTGTAATAAAGGAAAACTAAAAAAACATGCCACAAAATACTTGGAAAAGTGGAAAGTATTTTAGGAAGATCGAGAGAGCTCAGCCTCCTATGATGCTTATTAAAAACTACTTTCAATGAGGTGATTAGGAAGAAAATTGTCAAGTAAGCAGAGAAAAAATTACTTCTCAAGCTAATCAGTATATCACAGAATTAGTTCTTTCCTCCTTTTGAGGTAACATCCAACTGATGGACTTGTCACTATGGATAAAGGCTATTTTGATTTTATGCACACTATCTTGTAAATATTAATTTTCATGCAAAAAGAAAATAATTTTGTAGCTAAAACCTCTACCCTGCTCCCTGGCTCCTAATTCAAGCACAGAAAAGCGCAGTTGCCACCCCAAAATGAAGTCATTTTTAGCCCTCTGTGTCTAATCGCGGCGAGAGCCAGTAAAATAAATCAGCAAGGAGTAAAAGTAAAATTTGCAATAACCCGATACTACTGCCTCATCCTCCCACATCTCAGGACATAAAACTTGCTGTCAGAAGAACTCACAGCACGAGAATTAATCAAGGAACTCTTAAAATACTCCAAGCACCTTCCTTCTGATGACTAATTTGCCTTTCCTATTGCAAACTACTAATTTTTTATCTCAATCGATATGTACAAATATACCTCCCCATCAATCACCCGGGGCAAGGACAAACTTGCACTATTTATGTAGTACTGACTACAAGATGAAACAAAAATTGACTACAGCTAACCTGGGCCGGCCGCGGCAGCAGCGGGCAGGGGAAAGGAGGGGTGGGCGCGGAGGCAATGGGCACACGGGGGGCAACGAGGGGCCGGTGGGAGCGGAAGGCTTCGCATGAAACAGAGGTGCAGGACAATCGGCAGGTGGGAGAGCGACGGAAAGAGCAAAACAGAACGTCTCCGAAATAGCCAAAACCCAGCCGAAGTCCCAGAGGAAGGGGTTCAGAATGAGCAGGAAAAGGGGAGCGATAGAAAAAAGTCTGAAATGTAAGAAAAGTGCCCAGAATTGCTGTGTGGAGCGGGGAGGGGCCAGAAGAAGAACCGGTACCGCTCGGATCAAATCAGAGTGACCCCAGCAGAACCCGAGGGGACCCCAGGAGGTAAAAATCTGGGAGATTTTCTCTATCCAGTCGAACACGTTAACAGTCAGGGAGGATCGAGGAGAAATCCCCTGTACTCGGCACTGGTGAGGCCGCACCTTGAATCCTGTGTTCAGTGTTGGGCCCCTCACTGCAAGAAGGACGTTGAGGTGCTGGAGCGTGTCCAGAGAAGGGCAACGGAGCTGGGGAGGGGTCTGGAGCACAAGTCTGATGAGGAGCGGCTGAGGGAACTGGGGGTGTTCAGTCTGGAGAAGAGGAGGCTGAGGGGAGCCCTTATCGCTCTCTACAACTACCTGAAAGGGGGTTGTGGCGACGAGGGTGTTGGCCTCTTCTCCCAAATAACTAGTGATAGGACGAGAGGAAATGGCCTCAAGGTGCGCCAGGGGAGGTTTAGATTGGATATTAGGAGAAATTTCTTCACTGAGAGGGTGGCCAGGCATTGGAACAGGCTGCCCAGGGAGGTGGTGGAGTCGCCATCTCTGGAAGTGTTCAAGAAACGTGTGGATGTGGCACTTCAGGACATGGTCTAGGGGACATGGTGGCGCTGGATTAATGGCTGGACTTGCTGATCTTGAAGGTCCTTTCCAACCTAGTGTTTCTGTGATCTGTGATTCTGTGAAAATCTATGGAAGTATTTGAACACAGGCTGAAACTGCGCTCGCATGTGGAGTGCACATAAGCATGTGCACGTCCAACCCACACGCATCCTACACGTCCGGAGGCAGCTGCCAGGCATTTCCAAAATGTTGGGGCATGCCTGCGAGATCTGTGTAGAGCTCACGAAGGGCTCGACAAGCCCGATGCCTCAGGCTGCCTCCAGATCTGCCCAGACCTGCTTGGGGGGCAAACATGGCGCGATCTCAGACATGCAAATCTTGGTTTATAAACTGAAAGTGCACACTCCTACACAACACACATAAACCCCTTTTCTTCTTACAACTGTGTCCCTTCAAGGATGTGGAAAATGAATTCAAAAGACGTTTCATGCTAAATAGCTGCAGAAGTACCTAAAGGAGCCTATAAGAAAGATGGGGACGGACTTTTTATCAGGGCCTGTAACGATAGGACAAGGGGTGATGGTTTTAAACTAAAAGAGGGCAGATTCAGACTAGATCTAAGGAAGAAATTTTTGACAGTGAGGGTGGTGAACCCCTGGCCCAGGTTGCCCAGAGAGGTGGTGGATGCCCCATCCCTGGAAACATCCCAGGTCAGGCTGGACGGGGCTCTGAGCAACCTGCTGGAGTTGGGGATGTCCCTGCTCAGTGCAGGGGGTTGGACTGGATGGCCTGGAAAGGTCCCTTCCAGCCCAAAGATTCTACGATTCTATGAATTCAAGTCCTACGGTGCTCTTGCAGGAGCACTGGGCCTGTGCTCTTCTACTTTCCACCCAGGAAATTCCCTCTGCTTGGGCTGGGCTTTCTCTGGAGCACGAAGATTTGCCACCTCTTGCTTACCAAGAAGTAAGATCACAGCAGCCATGGAGTCCAATATTTCAGGAGATTAAGGACAGCAGAGAAAAGAATCAGAGAAGAAAACAGCAGGACAAAGCACTGGAAACACATCACATGAATTCCCAAGCACTGACTTGGAACAGCAGGATGTTGAAGCTTGGGTCTGCTATTTTTCATGGGCTGGATCTATATTTTACTGACAAAAATGGACCAGTGCCTTAATCACCAATCTAAAGCCACTTTTGGCATAAACTGCTCCACTAGTCATTCCAAACCTATGTACATACTGGCGCTGTTAAGACAAAACAGAGCAGTAGACGTGAAAGGACTATCGGTAGCCCAAAATAAGGAGATACAGGTCGCAAGGATCTGCTTTAGCGAAGTGCTTTGTACGTGCTTAGTTTTGAAGACAAAGTTAGGCTGAGGGACTTTAGTAGGACTGCACCTGTGAGAAAGTCACATTATTAAGGTTATAGATGTGCTTAATTACCTCGATGAAATATGGTCCAATTTGTTAATTTAAGTGAGCAAAGTAGTAAATCATGTTAAATACTATGGCACTGTGGTACTGCTTCTGAGCAAACTTGATTTTATATAAAATGAAAAATTTAATTTCAGAGTTGAGGACTCTTACTCTGCCTCTTCTGTGGCACTTGCACACGTTTTTCTGCCCTACAAAAAGCACGTGCAGCACGATACAAATGACTTTTAAGGGGATAAATATTAACCTCTGTGAGACAGGGCAGAGACGTAAGTATATAGATCTGTGCTTGTTTCAAAACTAAAAAATGTATTTACCTAACCCTTTTGATGCTAACCAATTCAGTTCATTAAACCCCAGCTAAGAATCTAAAATCAGAGATAAGTTTTCACATATTATTAAAACAAAACAACAAAAACCCAAACCCACACAACCAAGAAAACTCTCCCCACTGCATCTCTTTTCCTCTCTGTTAGAAAAAGGCCCAAGAGACTCTAAATTTGACTCTTGGTACTACTAGTTAGATCGGTTTTATTAATTAAGACAAGGAACTTACTGGAATTTACCTTGAAAGACCACACAAGGTACATTATTAGAATAATCTCCTTACAAAGAAGAGAAACAAAAAAAGAAGCATAATTGCAATTCATGCTATGTCAGTGTCAGAAGAGGTTATTACACCCACACTAACCTACCACATACCTCTAGCAAAACAAAACACCCCTGTCTAGTCTTCTCAAGTTAAGGAATTTAATACATGGAACAAAGAAAATAAATGTGACTCCTCTAAAAATTATAACAACGTAATAAATACATCCAAATTTGAATGATTTGGATGATTCCCATACGTTGCAGAACATTTCCGATCATGCTAACAGAAAACCAGACAAGCAGCTTTGTAATAGAATGACTGATGCGTTGGCCGAAAGGATTTTGGAATTCAGGAATTCTGAATGTCCTTTTTCCCCTTTGTTTGGTGGCTGCACAATGCCGCAGCCCCTTGCCCATCGCTGGCGTACATCGTACCTGGTCACGCTACCGAGAGCAGAAGGAGGACATATGGCAGGAAAGCAGTGCCTTCGGTCTACAGGGTATTGCACAGCAGTTCAGGACAGTTTATATTTGAAATAAGTCTGGCTAGAATTTGTAGATGGCTGTTTCTTGCTGTGGCTCTCAAAGTGCTGTAAATTTGGTTGTTACATCTGCTGTATCGTCCTCTCGAACAGAAGAGAAAAGCCTAAATCAGTTCTCTGAAAAAGAGAAAAAAAAGCAAAGCTAAACTACCCCAAGTCTTGGAAATGCTGAGAAAGACCAATAAATTGAACCCTTGTCCACTAATTTCATATCCCGGTGAAAACTTGGTCCCCTTTTAAACACTCAGAAGGTGTAAAATTATTTTCTAAAGGAAACTTGCTACTTTGGAAAGTAGTACCTCAACTCAGTCTGATCTGTAAGTGCCCCGCTCAAATTCTCATCCATATACACAATATCAGACAGCATTGTGTCTTAAGATTATTAGATTTAATTTAGCTCTGTGCTTACAAAATGACTAACTCAATCAGTGAATTTATTGGAGACATATTTAAGACGGGGTATTTATGGATTAGGCACAGATTTTAGAAATGAAATGGGAGCCAGTCTAACAAATCTATCAGGAATAAGATCAACAACTTAAAGTTTAAACCAATCATCTTGAGTATATATTTGAACTTGGATATGCAGATGTGGTGCACAAGTCCCAATGGTTCAGCAATACACTCAAAGGATCAACAGCCCTATAGACAGCTAAATTACTCGGAAAGCCAGGGAATTTATCAAACATGAATTTCAAAGTGGATTCTAGCCTGCAGGAAAAAATGGAAGTGCCCATTAATGTACATACAAAATAAATGTTGTCTGCAAGCTCATTCAACTATTTATTTTTGACACAGAACTGGCTAAAGATTTTTAATTTACATAAAAAGGTACAAAGACTGTAACCCCTTTGATGGAAGAGATGGGAATAAATATCATGCAAAAGAGGTTCTGTTTGTTTTTTAAAGAAGCACTAACAACCTCACAGGTACAACACAAAGGAATCATTTACGCTCTTTCGCATCTATTAGTGCATTATTTATAACTAACTCCAATTTGAGAATGTTAGCATTAAATATGTTTCTCGCACGTAGAGGAAATTCTTACAAACTGATCATATATTATGGATGAAAATTGTAACAGCTACACTGAAACTAGTTAAAGCCGACACGTCTGAATTGAATAAACACTGAAGTATGCCGGAGCCCTTGCTAAGTTAGGTGCTGCCTAACTAAGTATTTATTTTACTGACCAAACCAAAAAAAAAGAAGTTAAACTCATGTATTGTTGACAGATCATTTATCAAAAAAATTTGGTTTTAATAATGAAACATTTCACAGCCAAGATTAAAAAAAACAAAAATCATTGAATCGTCCACAGGCCTTTCAGAACCAAGATCCTACTTTGTCTGTATAGAGGGAGGGGCTGAGCACCATTGAAATCAGAATGAATTGCACATAAATTATATATTATAAACTTATAATTACATATTTTTAAATAAAATATATATTTCACCCGTAAATGAAAGAATCTTAAATCCTCCTGACAATTTTAAGACGTGGTATATTGCCCAACACAAACTTGGCAAAATTGGCATTCAGAAGAACATATACCGCTTGTAAAAGAAACTCATTAACTATGTTGTAATTCATGGGATTCATACCTTCGGTCTTGTGACTCGGGGAGTTTTTTTAAGGCCTCAGACTACTTGAACCAAGTTGCTATGTCTCTCAGCTTTTACTCAGGTTTAAATTAAGTCAAGTCCTTAACACTTTTCAGAACCAAACAACAGATTAAGAGTGCTTACTATTCTTAATAATATCAGATTTCATCCTTCATTTTTAAAGACTTGTGACTGACAATACCGTTTCATAAAAATTGAATGGCAGGTAAGCTTTTTCTATTCACATAAAAAATACTCCTTCCATTCAAAATAGGATCCATCGGCAAAGACCTGCTTGAAAACCCTGCCACAGCATTCGCTAGCCTAAGCTCACACCGTGCTTAGGCTAGTTAGTTAGTGCGCAAGGACTAACGTAAGAGTTCACAAAAACAGTATTTCAGCGTTACCAAGTTGTTGAAATACTTCATTATTTTGAATAACTTGGCCATAACACAAATGGTGTTGCATATTAAAGCATGCCCGCATGGCACAATGGGGCAAGGTACGGACAAACTCAAGTGAGATGGGGCTGGAGGCGGCGAGATCATGTCAGCACATCCCGCATCGCGGGCAGCTGAGACTCCTGACACTAGCTAGTCATATGACTAGGAAGTCATAGATAAACGCTTTACCTTTTTCCATTCAAAATTTAAACACTACGTAACTCCAATTCTGCAACGCGTGTATCACTGAACGGTAGCCCTACTCTCCAACTGCGCTGAAACTGAGTAAAAGTAGAAGCAAGGAGATGAATTATAGCAGCAGTCCTACAAAACGACCCGTATGGTGTATGCAGACCACTTTGCAAGCCATTACAAACTGCAAGGGGGATTATATCTGAATTTAAAAAAAAAAAAATCACACAGGAGACTCTCATGATTTATTTGATTTCCTCATAAACAAGAAGATGTTTGCTTGCATGTTAAAGTTTTCAACATATTGGAAGACGTTTGGATATAGGATCTGAGATGGAGAAAAATGCTTTATTACTATATAATACATCACACATAATAAATATTTGTTTAACAAAGCCTGCCTGAACTCCATGCATTAATCAAAATTGAATGTGGCATGACTTGTATGATTAACTCAAAAGTCATATTCCAAATGATAAATAAACTAACATTAACCTCGTGTGTTCATTAATAACACAGGTTCTCAATAGTTCACAAACACGACTGATACAGTTAATTGAAGGATCACATTTTTAAAATATTCATAATTATAGTTTCAATGTTCCATTCATCCTGGACACAAACTAATAAAAAGCACATTCCAGGTACTCTCCAAATTTAAGCCCATCACTTCTCGTCATTAGCCTCTTGATGTTCCGGCAGAAGCACTGAAGATAAATGCGACGTTGACATGGAAATAAATGTCACTACCTGCTCTTAAGGAAGGACTTCTTTGCTTCAAAAGCAAAGTCAGGCAGAGGTTTCACCTTTGGTCACCAACTTCTGAGGCACTTAATGTGGTAGTCCACAGCCTTAAAACCACTGTGGTTTTTACCTAAGAAGCATCACAGAATCAGGCTGCAAAGCAATATCAATATTACCTTACATTAACTTTGCACAGGACCGACACAACGCATGACCCGAGAGCTCAGACATCTATCCTCCTCTTAAAAAAAAAAAGAAACCAAGCCCCACGAAAACAAAATAACCCCACAGCTCTTGCTCATAGATGTGTTGGAACGGAAGCGGAGGAGCATTTCTGCCCACCAGCACCCACGAAGGGCGGGAGCCAGACCAGCCGGCGCGGCGTCCGCGGGCAGCGCAGCCCACTGGC
>NW_010557916.1:742-3130 GCF_000687285.1 Phaethon lepturus | reverse complement strand
TGGCAGCCGGGAAGGTGCTCGTGCTTTTTCACCACCAGCATTTATCCAATTAGGCGAATAATCGACATTGCAAAGCCCTCTGAGACTGGGTAATAAAGCTGTATCAGTACCGAAGTGGGCCCGACTCGGAGAAGCGATTCTGAACGTCCGGCAGTAGCACCAAACCGCGGAGACGACGGGTGTTTCGGGGTGAGGGGAGTCTCGGGGTTTCACTGCACATATTCACCTACATGCTACACAAAATCCTGCCTGCCCGCTGCTCTCTGAAGTATGACTTCAGTGTTGACGAACAATTTTGATGAAGATGATTGCTTTTAAGCCAAATTCTGAGGTTATTCTGTACTCAAATCCAAGTATGTAGCTGGTTAGCAAAGCCTATATGCAACCCACGGTGAAGCAGTGCCTTTCCGCTCGTAAGCAAAGTGTAAGCTAATCACACCTACAAATTCAATCATTCAGCATTCACTCTGCACAAAAGAAACTGAATATTTGCTTTGAATTTGTTTTTTTTCCAATAAATATTCCTGACAATAAGCTCTTTCATTAGAACATTAGTAAAAAAAAAAAAAAAGTTATAAGAAGAGCGAGCACGTTGCCAAAACAAATGTGTTTTAAAATCTGAGGAAATACCAATGGAAAGTGCTTGGGTGTCAGATGCTGCCTAAGTTTTTGTCTATATACAGTTGGCATATGCACATATATATATCCATGGCACATTTTGCATCTACCGTCTTTAATGCATTAGCTGTGTGAAAGTTATCATAGCCATCAGTATCCAGAATAGAGGCAGAAACACAAGTAAATGACATCCTTACTACACCACATTTTATGCCTTGTTTTTATTTCCTTTACTTGCCTTTCAGTGTAAACAGTAGATGTTGTTATAAGAGGTCAGGTTTATATGCTGGTGCACCACTGAACTGTTTAGGTTTAAAATGACACTACTGTTTAAGACCCAGTAATTTTCAGAACATATGATTTACTGCTCTGGCACTCTATAAGCCTCATTTCATACCTCCAAGAATGAACTAGTCAAAGTGTTAAATAAACATGAAGTATAAGGCTTGTTTTCTTTCCAAAAGTGCAAGCACTGTGTTACTCTAATGATTAAATATTGTTTAAATATACAACTGAGTGACTGGTTTCACAGTTGATTCTTTCCCTGTGCTTCATTTTACGTATTAATTATGTTGTGTTCAGACAAAAGCTTTAATTAAGAAACATAAAGAGTTTCTGAAGAGTGAAGAAGTAATGGTTTCATCTGCATTAAACCGGTTATAAACAGTTACATTTCTGAAGAAAAAAGGCATCAGGGAAAAAAAGGAAGAAAAAACGAACCTTAACTAAGCCTGAGTCCGTTAGAGGTGAAAGGACCCGATCCTGTCCCGCGCTCCAGCACACATCTCCAAAGAGCCCAGGGCAAAGCAACCCCATTTACTGACACCCAGCAGCCACGCCCCGCGCCGAAGGCTCACACATCACCCCAAAATCTTCAACACGCAGAAGCTTAACCTGTTACCGGGGGTGTGCGCAGGCACCGGTGCATCCCACGCGCCCTTCCCGCAGCCCGGCTGCGAGGATCCCTGCTCGTCCCTGCCCTCAGGGCTTCTCGTTGCCAACAGCTTTCGGGTGACTTTAAAACTCGGTGTATTTGGCAAAGTATCATCAGCCGTGATGTCCCCAAGATGAAAAAGAAATACTGTTACCTCACTGCAATTACGTGAATTTAAAAAAAAACAAATCACCTATGGGAACGGAGTACTAAACCAAGACCCTTGCTCCAACGAATTTTTAAAAGGAATTTTAAGTAGGTGATTAGTAAAACTTTTTAATGCAAAGTAATACAGGTCACTAAATCCACAGGAAGGCCTGTGCTATAGCAACAACTTCTCACAAATATTACTAACATCAGCAAAAGGAAAACCCCAAGAGGGAAAGGTGCCCACACGACATCTTCAATGAAACCCATCCTATGCCAAAAGGGATCGAGGCTTGTGCTTTCCATGCTTTTAAACACGGGGTTTTGAGAAAATGTATTTTTTCTGGCCATGTTAAAAAACAAGAAAAAAGAAATAACACTAGGGGAGGAAAAAGCGTACTGAAATGAAAGAGTGCTGAAATGAAAGAGTGCTGCACTCGCAGCCCAGGCGGCCAACTGCATCCTGGGCTGCCCCCAAAGCCGCGTGGCCAGCGGGGCGAGGGAGGGGGTTCTGCCCCTCTGCCCCGCTCTGGGGAGACCCCCCTGCAGGGCTGCGTCCAGCTCTGGAGCCCTCGGCACAGGAGAGACACGGACCTGCTGGAGCGGGGCCGGAGGAGGCCCCAGCAACGCTCCGAGGGCTGGAACAGCTCTGCTGGGAGGACAGGCTGGGAGAGCTGGGGGGGCTCAGC
>NW_010557916.1:0-478 GCF_000687285.1 Phaethon lepturus | reverse complement strand
GGTCGAGTTGAAGGTGTCCCTGCTCCTGGCAGCGGGTTGGACTAGATGGCCTGTAAAGGTCCCTTCCAACCCAAAGGTTCTACGATTCTACAAAATGTCAAAAAGGAGGTATCTTTAATTTTAAGTGCAAGAAAACATGTTCACTCTGGGTTTTGGCATTGCAGGCCTGATATCAAACTTACTCAAGTTTGTTGGAAGTCATTCCACTGACTATAAAGCAGTTGGCATCAATGTCTCTTTCTGGAAACTAAAATTACGCATGTAAAGTCATAGTATATTACAGACCAATGTTAACAGTGACTTGAATTCCCTCATCTACAACCCTGTTCCCAGAGGCTTATAAATTTGCCAAACCTCATCTCAGACTGAAAAACCTCCTTTCTGGAACATGCCTTTGATGGGCTGAATTTATTGGAGGCTTTGCCTCCCGCATCGATCGGTGGCGTTTCCAATCAGGGCGGCTCCCTGCTTGCCCGGA
>NW_010557915.1:8333-15370 GCF_000687285.1 Phaethon lepturus | reverse complement strand
ACCAAACCCTGGCCACACAAACCCAATACAATATGAAATATATGGAAATGGTTTGTGCCTTCAAACCAGTGCCACCACAATCACTCCTTTTGCTGGAAAGGTGAGAGACAAGAAGTGTGAAGAACCACTGCCTGAACGGGCCCCCAGCAAATTACGTGGAGTGCCAACGTGGAGCGTCTCTTGGTGCTGCTGGTTTTATTATGGAGAAGAGGAGGATATTTATCTCCTGTGATGCTAAGCCAGACCTCCATATTGGCATATGGATCTCTCTGGAAGTACCCACATGCTGCCTGGAAGCCATCAGGATGCTCTGTAGAGATCTGGGAGATCCCAGCATGATCTCCCTTTTCCCACAGGGAACCTTGTGTTTCCCTCCCCATTCCAGCCTTGCCGTCTCAACCCCTGCCTTCCTCTTGCAGTATCACCTGGAGCTCAAGAGACCATCCCTTTGCTTTCTCTGTTAAAGACACCTGCAAAGACATCTTCATGCGTCTTATCCATCCCTTTCTGCTGTCGCTAAAGGGGCCCGAGTCTTTCCTCAATACCACAACCTTTGAAAACACTGTTAGCATGATTTGCCTGTGGGAACAAAGCAAATATGGTCAGCCCATCTGTATGTTTATATATTTGGAGTTTTGCTAATCTTTCCTACAAAATTCCAACCCAAATTTCACAGAAATCAGCAGGCAGAGGAGTCTGGCAGTGTCTTGGTCCAAACACCCCAACTACAGGAAAAATCAGCATGTAGGTCCTAGAGAAACCAGACAGAAGGGAAAACTCAACAGTGAAGGCAACATCACTTGGGACACCACGGAGAGGAAATACCCCTTATTAAATTTCCAATTAATTAGGAACCACTTGTTCAATTAAATCCCACAATGTGAAAGGCACATGTACCTATGCCAGCCAGAAAAAATGCCTTGAGTTTTAAAAAAAAATAAAAGTCCTCTAAACAAGAAGTTACTAAATAAATGAAATTAAGCCCGATCAGAAGAAACAGAGACCTCCCCCATGCCTACCCCTCAGAAATAACACAGAACACATTTCACTGACTGCCGCTGAATGTTCTGCAGGAGGTACGGGGAAATACCCTGCTGCGATATATTCCTTTGCCATCAGGATACCACAGCAAGATGGGACTGGGAAAGCTGGGCTGGAGTCTCTGTTGTACTGGTCACACATTCCATTTCAATTACTAGCACCCTTTGGTAGCCGAGTTCACTCTCACGTCAGGCAATCAGACACACGGCAGACGTTAGAAATTGGAAACATGGCAGTGAAGAGGTGGTAAGTCCTAAGATCTTACTCCTCCTATGCAGGGAGTGTAACACGATGTTTCCGCATGTGATGGCAGCATTTTGTGCTTCCTGGTGTTGTGCTGTTAGGGACATCTAATCTAAAGCAGTTGGGCAGTTTTCACCAGATGAGGATGTGGCTATGGTACGCACCTACTCCGCTCATCCAGCCTTTTAGCAAGGCAATGCAGGCACACTGCAGAAGTAAGAAGCAGAAGTAAGACCTTCTCTAACTCAGATACAAATGCTTGTCCCAGTCTTGCAAGATGCTTCAAGTCAAGAAAGTCACTGTCTTTCAGTTCCCAGTGGTCACCACCCACAAAGCTCCACAGGTCTTAAAAATGACAGCAGCTGCCAGATCAGAAGAATAGGGGGTAAAATATGTGGTAGATTATAGCTTGCCTGGGAAGTACTTTCCTGAGTTCACTGAACACAAAGAAATAACTTCCAAACATCTCCAGCCGGATATGGACCAATTAGTAAGATCACCAAACTCCCCCCAAGTATTAGTGAGAACTCTGATGGTTTGCCCTTATCCATCAAGATCCCAAAATGAATGGTGGCTGAAGGAGCTTCTGTTTCCAACATGATCCGATGTTGAAAAGGATGAAGCATGCCTGGTCATTCAAAAATGGACCTGTCAGCTTAATTATCAGGAGTCGAAGGCAGCAGGATGCACTGCCAAACTGCTTCTGACACAAGTCATATGTAATTTGATCATATTTTTCATTATTTAGGGCAGACTTTTTAAAAATTCTGTGTCTCAGCTGAGTTTTAGATGAGTTCCAGAAGTTTATGCAATTTTGCAAACAGGTGTAGAAGAAACGAGCCTCTTTTTCATCTGAAGTGGGACATGGAACAGAACACTTCACCCTTCAAAGATGTTGTGTTGGGAGTCACTGGGCTAAATACAATCCCACAAATTGGTGAGTAGCATCCTTGCAATTAGTGTCCTTGTTCTTGTGGGCAATATCCACTGAACTTCATTCAGGCATAAAATTACCTGGAAAGCCCTGAAGCGGGCTTTACCCCAACCACTACTGATGGCCAGCATGGCTAATATATCATGCAAGACAGTTGCACCACTGTCCAGCTGTCCTGTCCCTGCTCCCTCTGGGCTTTTACTGACCCAGACTGATGTTGCAGTAGGGCGCATCAAGCCCCTTCCAGTACAGCTGGTTAGGGTGGGTGATGTATTAGGCTGGGCTTAACTACCCATGAATCGTCAGTATGGCAGCCTGCCTGGAGATGTCTAACCTGGTGACAATGACAAGAAAGCAGGATAAAACACTACAATTTTGGGCTACGGAGCATCATTCCCAGACCATTAAGCACTTTGGTGCTAATGTCCTTTGCAGGCTAAGAGCTAACAGAGGATTTTCTTTCCATAGTGTAACAAAGGCAGATTTAGATCCTTGCCCTTGTAGTGGGACTGTTCAAGAGCTGTGTCTGCAGGACAGTGGTTTCCACATGGGTTCATGAGTCTGGAAGCACAAATGGATGTGGGAGCACAAACACAAACACAGAGGGAAAAGTGTGGGTAGCAGGAGTGTACAAAGTCCTTGTAGGAGTGAATGAGTGAGTGTACAGGGCAGTGCTGTGCAGTCCCTTGTATTCTAGAAAGCAAGCAAAGCCCTACCTAAAAATCATCATCATATTTTTTTCTCAGATAAAAGTACCTACAATGCACAAAGCAAGAAAAGAAAAAGCTTTTTAGTGCATCCCAAGAGCAACCCCGATACTCACGCCTCTGCACAGTGAGCAAAGAGGAGCCTTCAGTGCCCAGCCTGCCGAGGTGTAACTAGTGAAAGGATGCCCAAGTGGTCAGATAGCCAGGTTGGGTAGCTCTGCTCAGCACTATTCATTTTTACAGAAGCAAAAGGGAGCCCCAAAGCACAGCAGATTCCTGTCATAGCTGCATTCACTCAAGATGTCTCTCAGAAGGAGCAAATCTTCACCTTTCACCTGGGCTGGCATTTCTATTTCACACTTGCACATACACACCTGCAACCTGACGATCTTGTGGAAGCACTTAAAGGTAACAGTAAACTCAAAGTGATTGATCTACAGATAATTTACCTTGGCAAGGAGGGCTACAAGTCAGCTATCAAGTTTACTGACAGATGCTGCACTCCCATATGCAGGAGTGAATAGCTTTCCCAGATACTGGCATGTCTACAGCATCAAGAAACTAAATTATTAGGAGCAAAGGTAGTGGTGCCTTAACATAGACACTGATGAGGACATGCTCTAAAAGCACCCCAAAACCCATCAGCCAAACTAATGTTGCCTCCAACCTGCATGTGGTCAAATGCCACTTTATTCTGCATCATATTGTCAGAATTAAAAGAAGTTGAGAGGGAAAAGAAAAAATGGCTTCTTGCCTTCTTGTCTATGTTTCTTGAACAGAGAAAGGGTGTCCTCTGTTATCAACCCTTCCTGGGGTCACTGCATGGTTCTTGGTGTCCCTCTACCATGCAAAGAAGTGTTTGTGGCTGTGCTACAGGGAATTAAATGGACCATAGAGGTGAAAAGAGGGATAAAAGCCATATATGTCATGAAACACCATCAGGCTGAGACTGCTACTTTAGAAGAGAAAGAAATGGGTCAGCATAAAACTAGGTGCCACATATCAAACTCTCCACATGGTCAAGAGCTGTTTGGCCACATACCTTGCATGGCTGAAGGGTGGGGGGTGGCACCACCGTCCCTGGCCTCCCACCACTCCTCAGTAGGGCACAGGTAGACTGGGCATGCCGAATGGCGCCAGGGCAGACTGGTGGGTTTGGCTTGGTTCCCCCCCAGCTGGGAACCCTGCTTACTTGCCAGCCCCTGCGCTATCACAGCCTTGATGACAGCCACCTAATACAACATTAGTATAGGACCCCAACTGCAAGCCAGGTGCAGCTGAGAGCTGTACATAGATTGCAATTCTGACGTATGCGAAGAGAAAGAATAGACAGTCATCATTAAGAATAATTATAGCCACTCTTATACATGAGATTTTAAGCTTCTACATCAGATTTTATCTATCCTGTACATACTACAGTGCAGGATTAGATCTAATGGGGAGAGGCAGGCAAATTACCCCTAAATATGCATCATGCCCAGCACACATCTCCTGAATCCGAGCGTCCCAAAGAATATTTAGGCGACCTCACAGCTCTCCTTTTTTGCCCTTTTTCAAATATGTTTAGCAAAAAGTAGGATTTACAAAACTGAAAATTCTTTAGAAGGTCACAATATAAAGCTCCAGCACAGAGACAATAACAAGATACAGAATAGCCCTCACTTTCCCCCTTTGCAATATTTTTTGCAGTAGTCTGAATTAAAATGAGAATCACACTGTCTCATCTCCTCACTTTGGACTGACTCACAGTGACTACAAAATAGCTCTTCCATTTTCACTTACCTTGTCCATAAGAGACAAAATGAAAGGGAACCATCTGAAATTTGGCAACCCACGCACCTGTAACGCATTTCAGACTGCTTCTTCCTCTGAAGCCTCGCCAAAGACTGAGACAGAGCTTGAAACGGGAAGATGAAAACTCCAGCATCTCTGGAGGACACACTGAAAATCCTGCAGACTCTAGGAAAACTAAGATAGTTGACAGTCAACCCTGCTGACTCTCGTTCTGCCAGAGAGCTGCAGCTGGTGCCAGTGAAATATTTATGCAAAGACAGCAGATGTTGCGAGCAAAGTATGTAGACAGACATGAGAGCTGCGGTATTAGGTCATGGCATTCAGTGCAGTGTTCACTTCCTACAGTGGTCAACATCAGATGGTTAACAAGAGTGTAAGAGCACAACAAGCACATGGAGACATCTCCATCTTTCCAGCCTCCAGTGACCTAAAGCTTAGGGACTTTCTGAGGCACAGACTGCATCTTGGAAATGTCTTTTCATTCAGTACCCTGCACAAACTTTTCTTCTATCAATCTTCTTACTTTGGAAACCATTTAAATTTTTAGCATTCCCAATGTCCTGTGGCAATGAGTTCCACAGTTTTCCTACATGCTGCATGAAAATGTTATGTCCTTTCATTAGTTTTCAACCTCCATCCTGCTTGTTTCATTTGTTGCCACTCAATTCTTGTATAAGAAGAAACACTAAAAGTTTTTAAAATCTGGGAGAAACATTGCCTATTTCTTCCATATCACTGCTACCATCTCTAAGGCTTGGGAACATTTGTCAGTACATGAACGGCAAGATCAGAAATAATATTAAAGTACCAACAGTGCAACCTGGATAGTACAAAAGTGCCTGTGCTCATGGAGAGACTGAAGAAAGCTGGAAGATCCACATGAGCATCTCGTAACACAGAGGGCAGCTCAGTTCAACCCAGACCTTGGCCCAGCAATAAATGCAAATGTCATGTTAACCCAGCAACAAATGCAAATACTTGGAGCCCCTGGAAGTCCCCAGTGTCTGCCTGGCATCAGCCCCTTCTCAGAAACCTTGCAGCTAAGCAAAGTTCACAAGAGCACAGCGTGGCTGGTACCCCAAGAGAGCTGAGCTTAGCTCTCTCCCATATGGGTCAGAGATGATGGCTAGGGCTTGAGTCTCCAGATGGTCAGAAAACAGGTTTCCCTTGTGGCTGAACTGCAGGGAAGCTTTACCATGAGCCCAGAGACAAGGGGCTGGCTGTAATTCACATACAACTGGAGAGGAGACTAGGAGCAAGCACAGCCCTGCTGAGAAACCCCCACCAGTTTTCCCATCGCCTTCAAACCGTTCTCCCAATTCTCCACCCCTCATCTCGAGGCAAAAAAGGATCATCCATAATCCATCCACCCTCACCAGTGTGAAAGCCCCACCATAAGTGCCTGGTACGAAAGAGGAAATACATCTCAAATTGTTCATTTTGGTAAAAAAAAAGGTACGAGGGAGCTGCTGTACTGCTAGCTGAAGGGTTAAATGCAGTGCTACCCAGAGATAGCTCGTTTTCTAGCTCATCTCCCAGATGCTGGGCTCTGGCCTGTTTAATGAAGATTGATTGCCTTCAGGAGGCCACCTCTGTCTAGACTGCCTATGGCCCCTTTTTATTACCCCCACCCACACAAGTGAACTCAGGACCCAGACATGGAAAAATTCCAGGCAATGGAGCAGCAAGAGAATAAATTGAGTTTTCTCAGAGCAAATGGAGCCAGGTCTTCCCCGGCCCTTTCTCTTGGGCACAGATTCTCTTGGGTCTAATAACAGCTGAGACACTGACATTGTTTTGTCAGTGGGGGCCCAGTGAACATTTCATTTTTCTACCCTGACGTGTTTTCATGACGTTTGCAGTAATCTACTGCCTCCAAGGCCTCTTGACTTTTGGTTGACTTCAGCACTAGGAAACTTGTGTCCTCGCTGCAGCAGCCTTGCTGAGCTATTACAGCCCCAGGCCAACAGCCTGCACACACCGGCCTGCAGAAAGGCTAAATGTGTGCTGGGTCTGCTGCATGCAGGACATCTGCTTTACAGCCCCACCATGAGCCAGTGGGATCCCCACGCAGACAAGGAGGACATGAGATTATTGACGACACGGTGTCCGTGGTTTAGCCCCAGCCGGCAACTAAGACCCACACAGCCACTCACTCACTCTCCCTCTCTACCCCTAGTGCGATGGTGAAGAGAATCAGAGGAAGAATAAAAAGTGAGAAAACTGCAAGACAGTTTAATGGGTAAAGCAAAAGCAAAGCAAAACAAGGAATTCATTCACTAGTTCCCATCGGCAGGGAGGGGTTCAGCCAGTTTCAC
>NW_010557915.1:0-8303 GCF_000687285.1 Phaethon lepturus | reverse complement strand
GTAACAGTTACTTGGGAAGACAAATGCCGTCACTTCGAATGCCCCTCCCTTCCTTCTTCTTCCCCCAGCTTTATATGCTGAGCATGACGCCGTATGGTCTGGAACATCCCTTTGGACAGTTGAGGTCAGCTGTCCCAGCTGTGTCCCCTCCCAGCTTCTTGTGCCCCCATAGCCTACTCGCTGGTGGGGTGGGATCAGAAGCAGAAAAGACCTTGACCCTGTGTAAGCCCTGCTCAGCAATTATGAAAACATCCCTGTATCATCGACACTGTTTTCAGCACAAATCCAAATCATAGTTCCATACTAGCTACTACGAAGAAAATTAACTATATCCCAGCAAAACCAGCACATGTGGTCAACTAAAGCAAGCCCTCAAGCCATGCCTATCCTATGGAATAAGTGGACCAAGGAAATGTCTTCTAGCCTTGAGGCCAACAGATACAATATAGTTTTTGTTCACAGAGCTAAATTGCCTTTATAACCCCATCCCCAAATAGGAGTCATAGCTACACTGCCTGGTCTTTGGTCCATGCTTGCCCCAGACAGGACCTGTGCGTTACTTGGAGCATGATAGTTTGCTTGGGCTAAAGCCATGCCAGGGACTATGCTAATAATGGAACAAATTTTCCATCCACTAATCTAGGAGACCCAATCCTGTGGCATGACATGTCATCAATCTCCATAACAGGAGTGAACAAAAATCACAGGTGGAGCAATAAATAACATGGACGTAGACACCATGTCTGTTGTCTGAACACGCTCTTGGAGACAGTAAAAGCAAAGCAGTGGAAGAAAGAGCATTGCACAGGAAAAGATGGATGAGAACCAGACGTGGGTGTATTTCATGTGGGAAAAAAGAGTTTAGGGTAGTAGAAGATTTCTAGCCCTCTCAGAAGGGATCTTGGAGCAGCTTCCCAAAACCTTGTTGGAGCCGATGTGAAGTCATGTCAATTTACTCAGGGGGTGCTGTGGTTTCAAAGGCCATTGACCAGATTTCTTCCACAGAATAGACAGGTAGGTCCAATTTTCAAAATCCCACGTCCTGCAGTGCACTGAAACTAAAGCTTAGTGCTATGAGGTTGGGAAGAACTCTAACTCCCATGATGTGGGAGCCAGAAGTAACACAGGTTAGAAGAGCATTAATAATGGACATAGCACCTAGATAAAAACGTTACTGATATTTTTCCTTGCTTTTACTGAAGGAAAAGTGAATTTGTGTCCAAAGTTTACAACATACTGAATCAAAACCCCAGTGCTGAACAAAGGAAGGTCTGGAAGTTGGACTGCGATGCTGCAGCTTGCAAAACTCTTTAAAAAAACATCTAAAGATGTTGGACTAGATGACCTTTAAAGGTCCCTTCCAACCCAAACTATTCTATGATTCTATGTATTCCCTTTCAATTTCCTTGTCTCCAAAGGCTTTGAAAGCAACAAGCTTTACTGGGGATGAATGCATAGTTTAGATGTCTAATGATAACGATTCTCTAGCGCCTTGAGGGTATAGTGAATTACTGCATTAGTTCTTCATCTCAAGGCACAAGGAGGGCCAAACCCAGTCTTAAATCACAGAAAATACAAAAAGATTTCCAAGGAGGTCATGCTGGCATGGCTTAGCAGGGATGACAAGCTGAGGTCACCAGAGTGTTGCTTTCCAGGGTCAAGGTGGATCAGGACTGAGCATACAGAGGGAAGCCAGTTAAATGTGAGCCTCCAAAGGAGAAGAAAACATGCCTATGTTTTGATACAGAAACCTCTGATTCACTTTCTGGACAGAGTAAAAACAGTAAAAAAAAGAAAATTCTCTCTTTTCCTCCTCTTTGAGTGTGCTTAGGTTATTTTAATTGCAAGAACATTTCTACGAGAACCCATCAATCACCTCTGGAAAGTCATGCTTACTTGCCTAAAGCGTGTAGACACATATCCAATGTGGGAAGATTCTCAAAAGGGAAAAAAGCTTCAGGTTGAAATTCTTCCAGCTCATTTAAAGTGATGTCAAGTTTAACGATCTTAAGGAATGAGGAGGAGGAAGGGGGAGAGGGCTAAAAAAAATGAAGCTATTTCCAATTTCCCCCCACCTCCCCCCAAAATATGCCTGGAGTTTTTAGCCTTTACCATTTTTGACAAGTAGCAACAGACATAGGCAGTTCTATCACCAGTACTGCTTGATCAAGCCATTCTGACTTGGAAATCACCCAAATAAAACTTGGCAGAGAAAAATAAAAGGAAACAAAAAGGGGGAGTTTAAAAAGCAACAAAGAGGAGAAAGAAGGTGAGATCCTCAGCAGAGCAGTTTCTTGCATCTCCTCTTCATCACGGGAGCTCTGCTGCTTTACACTACTAAGGGACAGGCTCGGAGCATGTCAACGAAACATTTGTAGGCAAGAAAACCAGCTCATGTACCTCACAGAAAATGATGAATGTCTCCCGCTTCATCCAGAGAAACAGTGATCATTTCTGAAACGCTGAGAATGTGCAAGTTGTATTTAGCAAATAACTGAAATTGCTGACAAAATACCTACTGAGGAGGGAGTAGGAGGAATATTTGGGGGACCTGGAAGTTTTTAATGGAAGACATAATACCAAAAATGTGACAATTTAAGGAGAGGAGAGAGACTTATGTCTTCTAATGCACCTGAAAATACATCAGTGATTTATTTATTTTTAAAGTGATGTGATATCATAAAAGAAACAGAATTTTAAAGCTGACTAGCACAAAAAGCTTCCCAACAGAGAAGCAAAACACTCCTCCAGCCAAAGCTGTAGAAGTCCAGGGTCTGAGGGCATTTCAAACAAAGCTGGTGAAAGTGGAGTAGCGCTTCTTGAATTTCTATTGCTGCCCATTCCCAGAACAAAGGTGAAGGAGTTGAGATGGAAAGTTTTGGAGACCTGCACAGCAACAAGACGGCTGCTGGCAGAGCGGACTCTTTTAGGACATTAGTTGTCTCTCCCAACAGTACTTGCTGACACCTGGGTTAGATGAGTTTAGGTTTCAGGCATACAAAAAGAACCTATTCCTTACCATTGCTCTCCCACAAATATACACCTGCCATGGAGATACATACTACTGTAGAGGAGAAATCAAAATCACAGAATCTGTTCCCTTCCTTTGCTCTGACTGATGTGACCTAGTCTCTGCCTGTGTCTGCAGCTTAACTGTCCGCACTATAAAAAGAGATTAATAATAATAATAATCTGTTGAGGAAAAGTGCCATAGGCCTGAGGACTGTGAATGAGGAGTTCATGTTGGAAAAGCTAGAGCAGGTGAGAAGTCCTCATCTTCAGCTGCATGTTTTCACCAGCACAGTCTGAATGGTCTGAGTTCGTATCGGCAGGGATCCAGCTAAACCTTGCCTACAGTAGGTTAAGCTACAGGGTTTTGCACTTTGAGAGGTGTTCAGATGAACAGTAATGGTATCTTGGTCATGAGATGACAATATTTTCTCAGGGATGCTGAAGAGGTGAAGGCAATAATTCCCCTAACAGTAAAAGCCTAACTCTCAGCACTCCAATTCCCACAAGCAGTAGCTATGTCACTAAAATCCAGTGTTCCCTTTCCCCTTTTGCCCACATGCTATTTCACAGAACAGGCTTGTGATGCAAAACAGTGGAAATAAACCCAAGAGTTCACTCTCTGCATATCCCTTCCTAACTTGTCAGAACTGTCATTGGTTCAAAATCTCTTCTTTACCTTGTAGGGAATTCAGTTACAGGGAACAATTGCCTGGAAGAGAAAACGAGTCCAGTCTTGTCTGCACAGCCAAATACCATGGGAGTTCTTCACCTTTTAGTTGAAGAAGCAGCAGGATTGGATTCAGACATGAGCAGGGTCACAAATGGAAAGGAAAGGAGCCAGATGAGGTATCTCACCTAAGAAGGAACCTTGCAGGGTCTTCAGGTCATCATTTATAGGTGTCTGAATGTCTTTTTAAACTGCTACTTACTGAGTTATTCAAGCCCTTTACAATCAAAGCCTTAAACCTGGCATGTGCCTCCCACATTGTGGATCTTCAACGTGCTCAAAACCTTATAAACTATCAGGAGGCATCTTCTCACATCTCTCAAGAGAAGATGTGAGAAGAAAGAAACCTACAGAGAGAGAAAGCAGTAAAGTCCAGGTCATGTCAGATGTCAGTTAAACCATCACCATTGCCCAACACTCAACAGTCTGTCACTTCACCAGTTTTTCCATTCTTTGGAAATGCCCTGATCACAAACACACAAGTCTTTGTGGACCGGAGAGTCCAACTTGCCCATTTTGAATCCCTTCTCTGCAATGTCCACCATGAAAAATATCGTTATCATTGTCATAATGACATTGTTATAGGAGCTGACACATTGCACTCCATTTCAGCAGAGATACCATTGCTGGTCAGGAGAGGAGAGTTTTGAATGAACAGTGAAATACATAGATAGACCAAAGAGGTTAAACAAAGGAAGATCAAAGTGGAGCTCAGATGTATTAAAACTTGTTAATGTCTTCACTTTCAGTAACTCGAGCTAATAATTGGCTTCTTTTTACCTGTGGCATCTCCATTTGACCACAAAGTCAGAGGTGAAGTAGTCTAAGGTGAAGCCAAAATTGAAATCTAAGGTGAAATCATGAATTATTTGTAAGTTGCAGTTTATGTAGTTAGGAATCAGGCATTTCATTACCTTGCTCCATTTGCATCTTTCAATCTACCAGGACTGCAGAATTCACCATCTCAGAGATTCTTAAATTAAACATGCTACCTTGGCTGATCTACTTCAGAGACAGTCACACAATACCTGTGTGACAGCTCCACCACCACTGATATCCTGTGGTTTGAATAGGCATTTGCAGCACTAGAAGTACAAGCAGTTTTTGGCTGAGCCAAAGGTCAATAAACTGCTCTGTGACGGATTCACATCCTTTGTGGACCAGGCAGGCAGAAGCCCTATAGCCTCTTCACATCAGTGTTTATGTCAGAATTACCTGCCTTTTCCTGGCATGCGTCACATTATGAAAACAGGCAAAATTGGTTTGATTGATTTGCTTCCTGTGCATTAAGAACATGACTGGTTTACTTCTTAGAAAAAGGTATGTTTTGGAAAACAAGTGAGCAAGAAAGCCTTTCTGGGAAAGCTCAATTTTGAGAAACAAGATTTTGCCTGTGTCAAAATGTCAAACTCCCCGGCATTTTGTCAGATTTCGCCACACCTAACAGGCCCAAAAAATGTTTTTCTGGAAATGAAACATGAGAACTTTTCATGCAGGAGCTTGCAGCTCTGTCTGGTTTCCCCTATCATTGTATTTATTCCCAAAGCAAAGACAAAAAATCTACGATCCTTTGAAGAATCAAGGCCTGACTGCATATCAGGGCTGGGAAAAGTGGCAAACTACTAAACAGATTTGGCTTCCTAAATGCTCCGTTCTCATTTTCTTGCTTATCATAGAAGATATTTTACACTAGATCTAAGGAAGACATTTTTGACAGTGAGGGTGGTGAACCCCTGGCCCAGGTTGCCCAGAGAGGTGGTGGATGCCCCATCCCTGGAAACATCCCAGGTCAGGCTGGACGGGGCTCTGAGCAACCTGCTGTAGTTGAAGATGTCCCTGCTCATGGCAGGGGGGTTGGACTAGATGGCCTTGAAAGGTCCCTTCCAACCCAAACCAGCCTATGATTCTATGATCGCTCACAATATGGTTCTTGGGGCAGAACTAAAGGAATGATTTCTGATGCATTCAGTGCGTCAGTATGAACCCTTTCACCCAGCATAATAAGAGTCCACAATTTTGCTTTGAACTGTATTTCAGAAGTCAGGAACTCAAAATGCTGCCAGGGCTTATTCAAACCTTGAAGTGCTACAGATTTGTACTAGAGAAGACACCACCACCACTGCCAGCCTGCTTTTCGGGCAGAAAACAACTTCCCAGTGTTTCCATGATGTGAAAACCTGTTTTATTTCAGCCATCTCTGAAGAAAATCAAATAACACTGGCAGAAGCAAGACGATGTTTGTAGGTAGAAGTAGTATCTTTTATTAGAGCATCTGCTGTTGGAAAAAAACAGACAAGCGCTGAGCAGTAATGAAAACTTTTGTCCTATAACTGAAAGCTTATTTAATTTTCCAGCGATATTATTTCAACCTACAAACCTCATCTTGTCCGAGTCCTTAGACCTTAGTCCTGACTGTAAGAACACAGCCTCAAGAGTGTTGCAGTCCATTCACAGTATGCAAGACAACTTGGTGACACTAACAACAAGTTAGTATTCGCTCCTGGTAGAGAGACAGAGCTGAGAAATCACTCTTGCTCATCCGATGCTTACACTGAAATCACTGGGTGTCTACCCTTTTGATACAATGAAGGTGAACTGATTTTTAAATTGTATTTTTTAAATGTTAATTATTTTAATTTTCAGACATTATTTTGCTCTTAATTTTGATATCATAGAATTGATGTGAACTGAATTTTGAATGGATTTAATTTTGATTTTTAGCCACGATCAGGATGACTTGTGAAGAATAGTGATCCTATCCTTCTATCCTATATTTGGTTCATAAGAAGATGAACCAACCATCCTGAAGATGAAGAACCAACCTGCAAACAAGGAGCTCGGTACGTTGGTCCAGCATCACAGCTGGGATTAACCAATCGCACTCCACGCAAAGGAAAAAGCGCAAGTCCAACAACTACGTCTCTAGCCCCACACTGAGGTGACCGGGAAGATTTTGCAGGGATATGAGCCCCCATCCCCTAAGAGTTAGACCATGAACTCAACAGAGTGAGACGTCTCCTCAGTCAGACAACTCACCCCAGAACCTACCTCATAGTTATAATATTAGAAAGGATGTTAAGTACTCACTAGCCCAGACAAGACTGACCTCCCAGAAGTGCCAGGCTACAATGAACACCTCAAAATGCTTTATGAGCTCACATTTTGGTTTTAATGTTACACTGGAGCAGTTCAAAAGAAGCAATTTGTTCTGTGGCTTAATGAATTTAGGAACCAAGGTGCGGCACATTTATCGTGGCAGAAAAAACACCTCAGCCCCCCCTCCCTTTTGAAGCACAAAGAAAGTGAAAAAAAGGCAAAGAAGTGAGCACCCAAGGTAGCAAAAGCTTATTAGTGAAGGGAACAGAAAAAAACGATCATTCTGACCTGTGCAGCAGCTGAGGATGTAGAAGCAGGAAACTCTGGAGATACTACAAAGTGCCAGCAAGCCTGAGTAATCGTCTTTGTTTGTTGTTAATGAGCCATGATGCTTTTTAATAATATATAAACCATTTAAAAGGACTTGATGGGAAGACCAAGGAAGTTAGTTGAAGCGTTTCTACCTAGAGTGAGGTCAGAAAACACTGAAATGGTTTGTGAAATGGGGGAACAATGAACTTCTGACAAATACAGAGCAAGAGTTCAGCAAAACTCCTGGGGTTTCCCAGGGGGTCTCTCAGATGCTTGGACCCCAAAGCATTATTTTCTGGCTGACTATCCTCCTAGAGGGTACATCTCAAGCCAAAACTCCTGGAAACATCACAAGGGAGGCCCCAGGCCCCTTCGGTCTGTGGTGCTTTTTTTCAAGAGACCGCAAAGTTTCTAACCACAGGCAAAGCCCACAAGGTACCCAAGGATTCCTGGGTGTTGTTGCCATAGTTTCCAGCCTTTCAGCCATAGCCCATGTAAGCCCTGAGGACACATGCTCCAACCACCCTGGGTTTCCAGCCCGCAGGTACGGAGTCTGGAAGCCCTGGAATCTCCAGCTTGGAGTCAAAGAGCCTAGAAGCTCTCGCAGTGAGCAAAAGAAATGGGTAATCCTGGCAGTTTCGCCCCTGTCATTAGCTGCTTTTAGCAGCAGAGAAGCTGCCAAGGCTGTCACATTCCCTGAAGAGCTGGAAATCATAAAAAGAAGTGCTTCATTTTTGGACTGACCATAGCTCTTTGCAATGTATTCATGGGATTTCACACTTGTACCTAAAGGGAAAAACAAAAAAAAATTGGGTCTGATTCAGATCAAAACTTTATTAAAAACAATATGAAACATCTACAGCACAAAAATCCCACTTTTTGATCAATATGGCTTCTGTTGATCACAGAGGGCTTTAACAGATTAGCGGGGCTCTCCACACAACTTTAGAAAAGACAACACTTCACCCCTGACTGATCACAGCTACCTTAACAGCAGAAACATGAATTGCTCCAACTGCAAGAATGCAAACACACACTCTAGGACACGAGGATAAGGAGTAACAGCGCAACAACAGAATCGAATAGTGACAAAATAAAATGGAAAGTGCCATAGACACTGTATTAAGCCTGTCGTGGTTTAGCCCCAGCCGGCAAC
>NW_010557914.1:17193-59926 GCF_000687285.1 Phaethon lepturus | reverse complement strand
GAGGCGGTGAGGCATCTGTGGGGGCTAGTGGGGGTTCTGGAGGTATGGGAGGGCCTCTGGGGGTAGCAGGAATTTCGGGGTTGGTGGCAACTCTGGAAGGGTGGCGGTGGGCTTTCAGGGTTGGTGCGTGCTGCAGGCCTTAGTGGGGGTCTTTGAGGGTTAGTGTGGGTCGTGGGGGTCTCTGTGGGCAGCAGAGGCCTGTGGGGGTAGTGATGGCTTTGGGCAAGCTGTTTGCCATGAGGAGGGGGAAACTCCGCTTCAAGGTGGTTGATGGATGAAGGAAAGTTGTTGCATTCCCCAGCTCCTTTTCTTGAGTGTGAGTGCCTTGTTACAGAGCAGCTCTGTCATTCAGCCACCTTTTTCCTAAAGTGTTGAAACCTCCCTGGGCATATGCAGGGAGGGTGATGTGGTTTAGAGATAGAAGTATGTGCTCTATTTTCAGCCCAGAGCTTGAATTGTGGTTTTACTAATGTTATGGTGACATTAGGCAAGTTATTTTGAGTGGGCTTTCACTGCGCAGCTAGCCAAGGCCTTCCTGGGTTGCTGCATCTACTCCCTGTCTCCCACAGTTGTGTTGGTCTCAACTGTGGCAAGTGTGGTTTCGGTCTGGGTTGCCACAGCCAGGGCAATGGGAGAAAGCCTGGGCACCACTTCTTCGAAGTTTGATAACTTGCCCACAGTTGGGTGGGCCGTCATTGCCTTCCGCTTTCTTCTCTTAGGCCCTGAAGAAGTACAAGATCTTTCACATTGTGGTGGGAAAGCACAACAGACTGGCTCAGGTTCCTGCAGTGCGTGGACCGTGGCATACAGTCCCAGAAGCCAAGGCAATATTCAGTTGAATGCACTTGGCGCTAGCATCCCTCTCCAGTGAAACCATGCTCTTAGTTTCCTTGATTTGCTTTTATAAGCAGCAGTAATTCTAATGCCTTATTTAGGGGTTATATATAGTCTAATGTATAGCCATGTATAGTCCAGGCTATAGCTATTCTACATTGATTTATGGAGTGTTGGAAGACTTGTGTCTTTGGAAATTGAAGTGGAAAAATTTTGCAGAGTATTTGGTTGTGGCCTCAATCCCCGGAAGTTCTTTTATCATAGTCTCCTCACCTGCACGTGCAGAGACACCCCTTTGCAAAGGTAAAAGACCTTTAAATGGGTAAGTCTCACACTGTGCTTTGAAGATGGCTGGACTCTTGCTTTGTCAGACTATATGGAGCATATGTATAGCTTGCTGTTTTTCTTTAGCCATCTGGGGTGTTTATTTCTTCTGCTTAGGGAGAGAAGTGCCGAGAGTTGGAGGCTCATAATGAGAACAGTGAAAGTTAAACATGGTTTTAAAGTGAATTTGCTTAGTTATGTTTGGCCATCTGACCACATCTGCCAGGACAGCTGGCTGCTTTGCAGCTTGGACAAGCCTTCTACAGTGAGTGTTGTTAAGGCAAGGCAATAATTTCTCATCTATTTATTGTTGGTTCCTTTTGGCATCAGTAAGTGGTTTAAAGGGGCTTCCTTAAGACTTAAGAATTGTTGGGAGGGGTTAGCAGTAAAATCTGCTTTTCTAGTCTTCTGCCTTTCTAACTCTGGAGCGCAAAGATTTTCATAGCTCTTACATCCCCTTGCTCTCTTTGAAGGAGCAGTTGCTGTCAACTTAGAGGCTTCGAACACAAGGCTCTGAGGGAGCTGCTTTCATCAGATAAGGTTAGGTGTATGTGAGGGGCTTATAATGCAACTTCCCTCAATGCAAAATTCAGCTGCACTTGAGAATGTTTTTTCATTCCCGGGGGGAAGAGATAGCTGCAGATTTTATTTTGGAAGAAAAACTGTCTGCTTCTCATAACACTGCCAGTTATCCCTTTCTGAGACAACAGCAAAACAAAAGCATGCCTTGTTCTCAGGCAGTGCTATTTGCCCAGTGTTTCCACAGTTTTTTTTTCAATGAGCTTGTGGAATATAATTTTCACTTATGTTTCTCTTCATTCTTTAAAAGAAATGGAATAATTTTGTATTTCTGTTTAAACATATTGTGTTGAACACAGTTGTGATGTTTTCAAGCAAGGCCTAACACTCACCATAAGGGAGAAATGCGGAAAATTATGTAGGTCCATCAGCACACCAAGAATGCGTGTTCTCTGCCAGGAAGTAGCAATGGTTCACAGGAAGATTTAATTAGGGCTAGACAATGTCTTCAGATAAATGCCAGGTTTGAAAGAACAAAGATGTCAGGGAACGTTTGGGGAGAGCTGAGAGAGGTAATACAAGGGATTTTCTCTTTTCTCCTTCTCTTTATCTGGATAATGTCTGAAGCTAGACAGGCTTTTTATGTTAACTCTTTTGCTTAATGTGCGAAAGTAATGCTAGGATGAGCTCAGAGGATTTGTAATGGAGATGGATAGAGTCTCCTGCATCTAAAGTGCCAGTTTAAATGGCAGCCAGGTTCCTCATCACTGAAAGCTGCCTGATTTTTGGACTGGCTTGTGTGGTAGCCTCTAGTTTCCATTGGTAGCATAACAGAAACTGTATAAGCCATCACCATGGCTACTAATTACAAACCTCACAATTTTTCTTTAATACTTCAATTGACCCGTGAGCACTGAACTGTCCTTATGTCTCTAGCAAGGTCCTTTACTGAGCCGAGGGGTGGTTCTTGAGAGGGCTGTTGTATGGAAGGCAGTCAGCTGCTGTGGTGTGCCTAGGAGATTCCTGAAATTAAAATCCATTTTGCCCAATCCGTATTGCTTTTAACCTGGACGTTGCAGTGAAGGGAGGTGGGTAATAGCACCATTTTACATATAAGCTACAAATCTCATCCAGGATTATATGGCAGAATCCATTGCTTCCAAAAGGCTTTGTGAGCAAACACTGCCATTTCAGCGTCCCACAGGACTTAGAAGAAGTCTTCATGGTCGCTTCACCCCTCCACAGTGTCGCTTTTGTTGGTGGTCAGTGCTTTCTAGCAAGCCTCCTTGGGAAGATCCCTGAGCAGGGGTTGTGTGTGGAGGCCGATGTGCTGCTGGTGCTTTTAACTGGTGCTGCGTCCTCCGGGCCCGGTGAATCCAGCAGCCATGCTGGATGAGAAGCCCCGGGGGGACACCGAGCTTTCACTGGCAGCTTGTGCTGCGCGGCTCTGCCCAGCTGAGGGGTGGATGTGCCACCAGCCCTGGCAAAGGTCTTTGTGAAAGCTGGCAAGAGTCTAGAGGGTGGAATTGGGTGCCGTGGGTTTTGTAGGCTGCCGAGTATGTCAGGGCTGACAAGATCCTTTATGGCATTGGGTGCTGGCCCATTTCTTAGGACTGAACTGTTTTATTTTTTCCAGTTAATACGATAGTCTAGATCCTTAGATCCTATTTTGAAGAATACTCCTGATCAGTAAGGAGGAGGAGTACAGGAAGATGTGTAATAAAACAGCGAAGACAGACTGCTTGCTATCGAGAGAGGGGCTGACCTAGGGAGAAAGCCGCAGTTTACAGTAGCGGGAATTTGCCTTGAGATTCAACATCCTGCCATAAATTGTGTTTTTATCTTTCTTTGTTCAGGGGAGCCATCTTTAAAGTGTCACCACTCTATTCAAGGTTATTAGAACAAATACCCTTACCGTAGGTTAGTGAAAACATCTTTAGATAATTAAAGCTGATTGAATTACAAGAATGTGGAGTACTGGTGACTTTTTTTGCTCATTGTGCTTATTTGATGTAAGCCGTATGGCTTGCACATGAGGACACAGTAAAACCAGTTACATTTTATAGGTTGTTTTTTGTTGGTTTTTTTTTACTCTGGACTTTGCAATGGCTTTGGGAGAGTGTTTATTTTTTTAAATCCAAACCAAGTCTTGCTGCTGGCCCCTCCAGCTCCCTCAGGTGTGAAGGACTGAGCTGGGGCAGCAATGTGTGAAATGGGCTCTCATGGGGTGATGGACAGGAGCGTAGAGTTCCATTTTGGTAAGGGCTCTGGTCAGGGCTGTGTGTGCTGCTGAAGTCAGCCGTTCTTGCCACAGCCTGAAGTCTGCTTGACTCGGAGCCAAGACCTCCAGGGAGAGAGTTCCAGCACCTGAGTTAAATACAGAGAGACCTGAAAGTTAATTTTTAACAATATGGTAGAAATTAAGGTGTCCTGCATAGCTGGAGGCAGGGACGTTGATCAGACAATGTTGGTTGACTTCCCTGATCGCTGTTGGTGAAGGGAGATTTGAATGAGGGGTGCCAGTCTGGGCAATTGCTTTGGAGTCTTTTTTCGGAGGACAAACAGTACGGTGATTTAATACAGAGTATTGTTTAAGGAGACTGCAAAAACAAGGTTTCAGCAAAAGATACAGAGGCACTTTATTGAAGCAACAGTGAGGCAGACAGCTTTTCGATTGATTTTTATCAAAGCACTTGCAGTTTCCATTCAAGGCTGTTAAATTGATAATAAATATGGTGGACAGAGTCTTGCTTCCAGAGCTGCTGTTTTGTTCCCCCCTCTTTTTTTTTAATAAGAAAATGCCTCAGCTTGGGGGGTATATAAACACCTTTTTATTTTCCTTTCCATAAGAAGCACTTAAGACCTTTCTTCAGGTTTCTTATATCTTAAGATTTTTATGAGTCTTGGAATAAAAATAGTTCCTAAATAAATGAGTTGATGGCTACATGCAGGAATAGAGAAATGTATTACAGTGAGCAGCCCATGGTGATCCTGCAGGAGGAATTTCTTTCTTGTCCGCATACACAATTTGCCTAAGTTCCCTTCAGAGTAAATTTACTACTTTGCTGTTCTGTAAGTAAAACCTTTTTTTAAAAAAAAGACAAACCTTTTCCCAATGCCAGAAGTCAGTACTTAAAGTGCACACCATAATCTTAGGATCTGGTACCAATAAAATTTCCTGTTCGCAGCGTAATGTTGGGGTCTGAATCATCTCTCTTTTCATTAATTGCAATATAATAAAATAAAAAGTCCTAAGAAAGATGCTTGGATTTACCCATAACCACTGTTGTGCCCTATTCTAAAGGAAGCTTTTCTCACTACTAGGTAGCAGTAACTTTTCTTGCTATCAGATGCCCACAGCATCAAAAAGATGAATTTTGTCTTTTCCCATGGGGAAGAGGGCACAAAAAGTGCTCTCCTCAGAGTTTAAGTACATTTATAGGTACTCCTGTAGCTGGTCAGTCATTTAAAATCCAGCCCCTAACTGTTCATGTAGAATTGTGCTAGTCATGCAAAAGAGAGTCTGATAAAATACTTTTAGTTTTATAAGATTATTTGGATCTGCTTTCACTTCATGACAATGGATTATGTTGTAAGGAAAATCTCCATGAAATATATGAAAATGGATATCTTTGCTTTTAAAGGAGCAAATAAATACTGAGTCATGAATCTGGCAACTTGGAGAAACTACATACATGTGTGAAGCTGGATAATTAGTATAATACCATTTAATACTAGGTTTCTAAGACTGGATTTATTTTACAGGCACAAAAGCAGATTGTAGTTCATGAAGGTATTATAGCATGTATTTTTGAGTAATGCAGTTTTATCTCTTCCAGCACAGTACACTTAAATGTATATTCCATATGCTTCTAATATAAATCTATACACGAGAGGTTGCAGTGTGAGGACAGCTCGTTCCCAGTTTGATACTGCTTTGTTCCTGTACCCGGCAGATTTTTTAAACTGCGTATTTAAAATATACTTGACAACACACAGTTAGAAAATCCCCACAGACCCTTCCAACTGATTTTGTATTTCATCCAAAACAATTTTCACCAAAAAAAGAAGTATTGTATGTTTGCCATAGTTGAATTAAGAACAATTTTAAATTAGTCAGACTTTCCTTTGGTTTTGTAATCTGTGTTGGGTTTTTAATTAAGCATTCTGTGAAGGTGATCAAGGCGTTTGGTAGTATCCTCAGTGATCCTGGTCGGTGGAGGAACAGCAGCAGTTGTTGCAGAAATTTCAGTGAGATGATCATGGGGAAGGATGTTGCATAGTACCTGCAGGGCTGGTGCTCTTCAGGGCTGGCCTGACAATCTCTTTCCTCATCTGATATTTCATATTTGACTCTGGGTAAATCATTTCACACCTTGTGTTTTGGTTTAAAAATCTGTGCAATGTGTAGGTGATGAAAAGCATAGCTGTTTGGAGAACACAGGGGAGAAGGAAGCGTTCTAAGAGCCCTGAGAAGTTAAGAAGCGACCTGAAAGGCCAGCCTGCCTAACATCATTTTCCCCCATATGAGTCTGCACAGATCAACCAGAAGTAGTTTTCCATTTTCTCATTTGCATCCAATAGTTTTCTACATAAAAGAAACTTTGCTGAGTATAAAAATCCTATCTAGGATAGATAGGCATTATCTTCCATATTTGCTTAGTCATTCTGCTGACAGTTCTCCATGAGTGTTTTGCTCATTTGCTTCTGTTATCATCAGTGGGAAAGGGCTCTTTTAAAACTGATGGTTCTTGAGCAAAAGATGCTGGTCTAAAGGCTTTGCTACAGCCTGGTCTCTCTTCCCTTAGGAGCAGGTCCTTTGCTACAGGTAAACATTTCTTTACCTAACTCATGGACCAGATTTTCCAATCTGTAGGTACTCAGCCTGTTGCTGAAGAAGGGGAGATGCACATAAATTCAGCCAGTCTGTTACTGATAGCACTGTGTTTAAATTTAAATGTACTCTCTATGATTGTTCTGTACCTTCCAGAATTATAAGGTAGGCCCCATGGTGTAGTAACCCATTTCAAAATCAAGGATTAGGGAAGAAAATAAGTCTATGTATGTATGTATGTATGTATGTATGTATGTATGTATGTATACCCTGTCTGTGTTTGGGCAATTCCTGGCACGGCTATGTATAGACTATTTACCCGTGCTTCTGAATGGCTCAGTTGAGAGAAACGCTTTGACAGCTTAGTGTTTGCAGTGTAGTCTCAGAGAGTATCAGGAGACTCAAAAAATGAGTAGATATTCAGGAGAAACCTGTTGAAGGATTTGCTTAGTTGAGAAGCCTGCTTGTTCTTTGAGAGTAAGCCAGTCTGTTCCCCAGCTGGTCCTCAGAAGCCTTCTGGGTTAGATTTACTTTGGGAAGAAATTCTTTGTTCAAATTCAGATCAAAGAAAACATACACAAAGTAAAGGCACAGATCAGTGTTATAAACTGTGTTTGAACCCCAAGAACTTGGCAGAGCATCGGTTTCTTATTCTTAAGGCAAGAAAGACTTCGTTACATCCCAAATGTGGTCAGGAATGTTGAAGATATGTTAACGTGGGTATGTTGCATCCTCTGTATTTTCATGGGATACATCTACTGCAAGAAGTGTGACCAGCTTTGTATTTGACCTAAATAACAAAAAATTCACACACATTTCTTGCATAGCTGAGTAAATTCAGACAAAGTGCCTTTTTAAAATCTGGTGTTCCCTGACTTTTTTTTTTTAACTTTAGCTTTGTCTCAAATACAGCTTTCTGCATTTATTTTCCTTTTGGAAGGAAAAGGGCATCCTTCCTTGCCTATACACACAAAAAGCTAACTTGAGCAGATTAAATAAATTGCAAGCTTCAGCAGCTTTGCCAGCAAATTTTGGAAGGTCCTTATGCTCTACTAGGCCTACAGGCTAGCGGTATTTGATAGCTTCCAATCCCTTTGTCTTCTCAGACGAACAAATATGTCTGTATGTTTTAATAAAGGCATTTTACTTAAACTGTGATGACCAAATACTTACTGAAATACAGATTAATTTTTTTTCAGACATCGTAAGGCTTTAATTAGTAATCTTGTCCAAAAAGTCAAGCCTGAAGTAAGTTTTTGACTGAGGTGATGCAGAGATTAGATACTATATTGTAACTCTTCCTTCCAAAACATCTTTCATTGCAATTGGTAGATTGAATATGTGTTGGGCTCAATACAAAGGCTTTTCCCTCTTTTATATGGTGCTGGTGAGAATCTGAACTCCTCAGTGTTCACCAAAAAGTGCTCCTATTGGTTAACAGAATGTTATTGAATTTCACCAGTTAATTGGTTCCTAATTTAAAAGTAGGAGAGAAAATTTGCAAACTTTACAGGAATATTTCATGTGGAGTGAACATTGAACTCGGTCTCTGCATTGTGACCAGTTATTACCGGAATGCTGTCTCTCATTTTTCTGAGCAGTTCTTATGGGATATAGGTATGATAATAAGATGTTTGATAGTGAAAGGTAGGGGTTAAGCAGGATCCAGCATGTATTTGGGTTTGGGGTACCCTTATCTCATGTTTAAGCTGTTGTAGTAAATAGCTTGTTTTTTCATTATCTTTGAGCTGCCCTTTCTCTACTGATTTTCGGTTCTTCTAATTAGAAGGGTATTTTAGTGAAAAGAGCGATCTCAGACCTTTGTGAAATTTTCTGCTAGTACAAATAATGGTAAATCTGAAATCACTTATTAGACAAGAAGTTGTTATGGCAACTATAAGATGGTTGGCTAATCAGAGAGTGAGATCAGTTTTTATTTACAAGCGTAATGAGCAATTAAGTTTGAGCAGCTGTCAGACTTGGAAAGTGATTAAAGTTCAGCAAACAACCCAAATGGGTCAGTGTTCAGTTCTGGTCGTTTTCTGACACTGCAGCTTGATCATGTGTGGGTTTTACCAACTATAATTAAAACTGCCTTTAAAATCCCCATTTATGCCAATGACTTGGCATAGCCAGTGAGTAATGAAAAATCCCTCTTCCAACCAGGTTCCGTAAAGCGTACTGGCCTTGAGTCTTGCAGCAGCTAATGAGGGACTTCACATGTAGCATCCCTTAAAGCAAGCCTTAGTTTGCATGCTGGCTTGCAGAATCGTCTCCAGGCAGTTGATGATCACCAGGAGAGAGCTGAAACGGTGCAGCCTCACTCAGGCAAGCTTTACACCTCCAAAGGGCACTCTTTCATAAAAGGCATCATTATACTGTTGTTCGTTGCTTAGGAAGCTGCTGCTGGGCTCAGAGGAAGGCTGTGCACTGTGTAGAGGAATGTAAAACCCAAAAGAAGTTGAGAAGGTCTTGATTCACCCAGAAACATAAGGGAAGGCTCAGGAGAGGCTAACCTCAGCAGGAGCTGGTGAAGCTCAGTCGTTCAGCTGGCCACCAGTGAACAGGGCCAGGCTAGCACCTCTGCTGGTGCTCATTGCTTTCCCAAGCAGGAGCAGTGATGCTAACATATATCAGCGTCACACTGCCAAAAAGGCTTCAGAAGGTTTTGTATTCGTTATTCAGTATCCTGTGACTTCTCCTGTGTTGTTGATTAACAAGCTGTAAGCAGCAAAGACCAGAGAGCTGGCTCGCTGTAGATTCCAGAAGATCGCGTATGTTTGCATTGGGAAAGTTACCTTCCCATCCATACCTTGCAGTTTTCAGAATGCACTAGATCAGCCCTTTTAATTTGTTAGGGTTTTCTTCCCTGCTACCATGCTTAAAATCCATATTCTAATTAGAATTTTAACCGTCCAAGGACCAATATAGTTATTTTCCAAAAGTATGCTGCAGTCCCTTGATAGATTTACATTGTTTTTAATTTTACCACACTAACAGTATCGTGTAATATAGGCGATTGCAGTGGAATGTGAAATATATTGGGACGGTTCCTGACCTGAAGAATTTACAAAGTCATATAACCAGGTAACACCAGTTGGTGAGCAGGGACTTAGGAGAAAGTTAAAATGACAGTCTCAGAAATAGGCATTTGCATACTTGATCTAAACTTCTGGTATTTACATTTTCTATTTATCAGTCTTTTTCAGGCTTGTCTACAGCAGTGGCACATGAGAAACAGGGTTGTAGAAATGGAGCAGAATTTTTAGTAGGGTTATTAGAGACTAAGAAATCCGCATTTCTCAGCCCATAAAAGACAGAATTTCACACATGTATCTTGTTATTATTGTTGCCTGATTTGCACTCAGGTTTCCTGAGAAGATTGGAAGTGTTTACCTGCTAAGCTTTTACAGGCATAGCAAGCTTGGCTTGTTGAAATGGGCAGCTGGCAATAGAGCCCTTCAATGACGGCAGCATTGGCAAAAGTGGTTCCTGTTACCTAGTGGAACAGGAGCCAGCTCTCCCTGCTTCCCGTGGTGAAAACGCTTAGAGTATTCCAGACATTGGTCTTCAAGCCGTGGGGATATTGGAGAGTTTGAATGGGATCGGAACAAGCTGCCTCTTGCACAGGCCTGCTGTCATCTTGTAGAGCAGTGTGAGGGAAGGCTGCAAAATTGAAAAGCACGCTGAAGCATTTCACACTAGAAAACGTGAGCTGTCAGCCCTCAAAAGCTGCAGACTCCTCGCTGTCTAATTCACTTCTATGTGTGGGATAATCGTGGTTTTCCAGAGGACACAGCTCTCACCTTCGTAGTTGTAGATATAGAGGAGAGCTGGGTGTGAACACGCACATGAAATACATCTACTGCAAGAGTTGTTTCTTTTCATTCGTAACACATTATAATTATTGTGCATGAACATTTACTTAAGAATCTGCTGTAGTGTGCTGCAAGTAAGGAGTAAATGTGTGCTTGTGACTACTTTCTTTGTAGGAATGAAAGATTTTGCCTTTTTCGCCCTCACTAAATGTAATTAGTGTTTTCAGTTTATTTTAAGCATGTGAGAATGTGGGCAATTGACTTTAGGAGTAACCTGCAAAAAAATAATATAAATAATACTAATGTAGGAGCCTGATGGATTATCTTTGCCTTATAGTTTGTTTGCAGCAAACAACATGTTACAAGTGAGTGGGTGGGAGGGGGAGTTTTAAATATACGGGGATGGATTTTTAGAGTTTGCAGCTGATGTGGATTAAAAATTCTTAGAACATTTCATCCATGAAAGGCAATTAGTTTTGTTTTATGAATATGAAAAGCACGTAGCTTGTAAGTACTGGAGTGAAGTCCCAAGTGAGTTATTAGAACTTGCTTTTCTCATGTAGTACAAAATTAGCCATCAAGAGCTGATAGATTTCAAATATAGCTCACTGACACACTGATCATCCATAACTTTCCGTAAAGACGTTTTTTCGGTCACACCTGTAATTACTGGATGCTGTTGAAGTCCTGAACAGGGGCAGCTAGCAGCTAGTCACAGATCAGGACACCTCCTTGCTCTTGATGGTGCTTGCAATGTTTTGTAATAGTAATACCGCGCTGCCTGCAATTCTGGGTGGTGAAACCGCATCCGGATGTGTAGAATATTCCTCTTTCTCTTACCTCCTGGTAGTATCTTACTGGACAAAAACATTCTTCTGCTTTGTATGTGTGGTATTGTTTTTCTGCCTTTTTGGGGGAATGTTTAAAAAGCAGTTTGCAACAGTTTATTTAAGGAACTGTCATACTGGTGTTCTTATAAATAACAAACCTTCTGTAATAAAGCCTTTAGGCACGTTTGCTAACAAAGAAGTTGAGAAATAAATCACTACTTTCAGCTGCCCCTTTTCTCAGATCTGGAAGTTAAGGGTGATAAAGTGAATGGAGTCTGCATATTTTTTAGCGTTGTTTTTTGGCTTTAGGACAAATTCATGTATATGTATTAGTTGTTTAAGAGCTTTTTTGAAGATTGGGGTTGTCTGTAGTGAGTTGCCTTTCTGGTGTAAAAGCTTCTCGGCTACTAAGAGGTATTTGGAAGAAGACTACTTTTTCAGCTTCCTTGGATAGTTTTTTTGTCTAACTTTTTTTTTAAGAACTGGCATTCTTCATCCAGTAGGTCAGTGTTTTAATACCTGAGATTCTCAGTTAAGGAACTGGTAGCCCAAATTAAGGAACAGGGTACCAACACCCCCCCCCCCCAATCATCCCAATTTCTTGGTGAAATTAAAACAATATAAAACCCCTTTGGCAAGTAGTAGGCTATAATCCAATTTCTGCCTATGGAAAAGACTAAATGTTGGTGCAATTTGGTATAGAGCTCCGGCTGCCTTACTGTAGTCAGAGGAGGAGGAGATTCGGGTAGCCATCCCAGTTCACTGACCTGTTTAAACAACACTGTGCTGATAAGTTCTCCCATACGGAGTTAATATATACATATTCTCCCATACAGTCGCAGGCAAATTCAGAAAAGGCAAATCTGAGGGAGAAATTTTGTTACTCGGAAGGTTTTAATTTATGCTTTCGTGCCTCTCATCTAGAGAAGAAAGGTGGACACTCGGAGTGTGATAATATTAGACTACTGGAAGTGTTGCCTAATAGATCAGAGGTTTGTGAAGTGGCAAGCCATCATCTCCACCAATACAACAGTACAAGGGGACAGTCCATCATGAGATGTGACATGTCATAAAAGAACATCGATTTGTTTCTCCCCTGCAGTAAATCTCACGGTAAACATCTCCATTCGAATCCATTAAAATCCATTAATACAGGATGTATATTTTAAAACTGCTTTGACATTTCTGATTGAAGGCTTTAGCATATTGATTTCTGACCTGAGCAGGTCTTTGTTTGTCAATCGTAAAGCAGCACCATACTTTGAATATCGTGGGTTTGCAGTGAGATGGGAATCTGGCCAAGGTCACTGCTGAAAGAGGTGAAGAAACGTGTGGTGCAGGCTGAGTTTTAGGGAAAAGTGCCTCCGAGCACTTGGCTTGATGAGCTGGGGAGCTGCTGCCATATGACCTAGCTCTGAAGGACAGCTATTTACAGTACATGGGTCAACACGTTAGCTTTAATGAGTGTACAGTACATAGGAGAAAGGCGGTTTTTTGTGGTTTGTTTTTAAAGCTGTGTAGAATGAAGAAGTCAAAGGGATTTCACTTTGTTTTAAAGAAGCAGTAGTCTCTGCCATCTGTTTTGAAAGAGAGCAACTTATATACACGTCATTCAGCAGAGCATACTGTCAGCAGCAACAATTTCTGCTGATGGGGGAACTTCAGTGAGAAGATTCATAACAAAAGTCTTCATCGTATAGAAACACACCATTCTGCTTGGGATCCAGATTCCAAATGCTTTTGAAGACTATGACTAAACCATCATTTGTGCCTGAGATAAAGGACATCTGAGTACAGAAACTGCTTGGACTAGGCTACCCTGTCAGGCCATTTCGGTACAACACAATAGTGCAGGACTGGAAGGTCCATCTGGTTTTACAACCTGCAAATGTATCGAAACCAATGAGTTGTGGTAAACTAAGTGAGTGAGGCTGATACGCTCCCTTGCCTACTCTGATATTGCTATAAGGATTTCTGGTTTGTTTTTCCTTTTGTTCAGGTGAAGCTCTGAGTATGAAAGAAAAATCTTCTTTGTTGTACAGCTGTTAATATTTGTTTAATATGTATTAATCCATTCACCTTTTTTCTGAAACTGCTGCGCAGCTATGCTCACTTAATCAGCTATAGTTTCCTGCTCCTGAGAGGCTGAATCTGTGGGAGACGTTGGGCGATGTCTTTTCTGTAGCATATCTAAATCACAGGAATGTTGTAGCATAACTGTGAATGCCATGTGGTCTTTAAAAAGGCACAGTAATTGCATATTACATATTCATGATTGCAGGTAAGTGTGATCTGGAAAGCAGGTTTGAAGAGGTTTGGAGTTTGGGCAGCAGCTTCAAAAAGAAGAAAACCTGAAAGTTAATTGGAGAAAATGGCAGTTTATCACCGTGCCTTCAAACAGCATTCAAGCTAAATACTCATTATGATTACACATCTGCATGTCCACAGCTTCTCTTGTTATTTTATTTTAACGTAGACTTGGCAGTCATTATAAACTATGATTATTCATTTATTCAGCCCCAGAAACTTTGGCAAAACAATCAGTGGAGGATAGATGACTTCATCCCAAAGCATCTTGATGTAAGCATAGCTAAAATCAATTGAAAAGTCACAACGGTCAAAGTGGATGACCAGTGCCGCAACAGTACAACCCAAATCACGTTTTTCTGTAATGCCTTGCAGTTCAGATTGAGCCCGTTTGTTCTAGCTGACTGACTTTTTCTTTGGAAGTGTGAAGATCAGCATTTTCAGAGCAGTGTGAAATAAGGAATGTAGAAAAAGGACTTGGAGCAGTGAGGTGGCTAATTGAAAAATGCTATTGGAGCTGTGCTTTCCAACAAAGCAACTGGCAGGTTTTTATGAGGAAGTCACTTCAGAGTTGAGTTTTGATCTTGAATTTTGAATGAGTCACATTTATTTTTTTAATAGCAGTATTTTGATGAAAAAACCTCCTGTTGGTTACGATAATGTCTAAGTGTCCATGACTGTCTTTCTAAAAGCAAATATAGAGAAAGCAAGAATAGACTGTTAGGTCCAGCAGTATGCAAGTGTGTTATTCTAGTGTATCTCTGCCTTCTAAGCGAAATGTCTTGGACTCAGCAACAATGCGAACGCTGCGGATCTTTAGTCTCATCTTCATAATGCCTGGACAGCTGAAATAGTTTCCATGGCCTCTGTACAGTCTTTCCTCAGGTCTTATTGGCGGTGCTGTGCAGGTCATTGATGATTTGTTGAATTCAAGAGAGACAACTGCGGTCACAAAACGTAATGATGCTTTAAAGCAAAACAATTCTATAAGCTACAGCTCAGAGGAGAGATGTTATCGTCTCATTCAATAGCTTATCTTCTCTTGTGAGCTATCCTGTGTGTTTTGCACTGCCTTGCAAAACTCTTTCTTTTTTTCCTGAAAGACCTTTGTCCATTCTATAAAAGCGTTTTGCATTTGACCTCAGCTGATAGCTCTTGCTTCTGAGAGAGCTCCACTGTGCCAAAGGGAGGGGGACCAGTACGATGGAAGTAAAGCCTGCTAATACTGTGGCTGCTTCTGTTCCCTGTCACCTATTATGCAGCGTGAAAATATAACACAACTGACTGTGTGATTTTCTAATTTCAGTCTTGTAGCACAGCTGGTAGGCAGGTGGACTGTTAAGAGGCAAGACAAAGATCTAAGATCCACAACCTTCTGAAGTTCCACGTAAAAAAAACCCAAACCATGATGTTTTATGCTGCTTGAACACCAAATGCTGTTGGAGGGGAGAAATGTGGAATCAGAACTTTCTTGCTTTGGGATCAATACGGTGCTTTGGTTTATGCATGTTTCTTGCATAAACAGAAGGTCATTTTTCATGTGTAATTCTTCCCAAACGTATGAATTGAGAGTTTCTGAAGCAACATCTGGAGAAGTCCCAAGAGAGAAAACTGTGATTTCTCTCAACACAAAGATCTGTTCATTCACGAGATTCTGGTATTCAGACAGAAAACAGGGCAGTTCTCCCATTTTCATTTAATGTGATTTCTAGCTAGTGCGACATTTAACTTTGACTTTTGCCTTTTTCTTCCAAGAACATTATGCAGCACCACAATCACTTATTGGTACTTACAGATAGACCTTTCAGGGAGATTTTTACCCTGACTGTGTCTGCTGTCATCATTCAGCTAGAGTAGCTGTTCTCCGTGCGTCCAGCAGTTAGTTTTTCAGTCTCAGCTGCATAAACATGCATATGGCATGGGAGTTAAACAGCATACAGACTTCAACGTGGGCAGTCACAATCCTAATGAAAGTCTTCAGGCTGTCTCCATCGCCAGGTTCAGTATTATGGTCAGAGATGAGCATTGGAACAGGGAAGCAGGGAAGAGCGAAGAGTTCTGCTTTATCTTACCCGTGTCTGAAGAAAGTAAAATTTTAAAGTGTGTCATCAACATTGAACTGTAACTTTGAAACAAAATTAGTATGGACTGTAAAGGGCTATGAGAGTAGCTTCTCGAGGATGGCCAGTGTTTGCATTTCTTTGTTAGGTGACTTTTGAGCTGGGTTCAAGATGGGTGGTAAAAGTTCTTCTGTTTTTTTTTCCTGCATGTAAAAGAGCATTCCTGTCCTGCCCTGCACAGCCTGTTTATTACGTGGCGGTCACACAGGCATCTCTGACTTGATTCACTTGTGGTGACATCTCTCAGGTCAGAGCAGAGGGAAGAGGCTTGGCTGGGAGGGGTGTGCTCCGAGGCTGTTTACACTGAAAACTTTACGCTACTGAGCAGCGCCTTCTAAATGCCATCAAATATACACGATGTCAGTGTGAGCGGGGAAATACTGATACTGCCATTTGTCAGAGTGTGGAAATGTGGCCACAAGAGTTAGAGCTCAGAGGGAAGGTGTGAATGAAAAAATAGCACAATTTTTTCTCCTTCTCTTTGCAGCCTAGAGATAAGCTTATGCTTGCGTGTGCATATGCAGTGTCCAAGGTCTGCAGCGTGTCAGGCGTGGAGTGCCAGATTGTCTTTCTTTCTACCAGAACATTTATGCTTTAATTTGGGAAACGTGGTGGGAACCGATAGCATCTTGTTTCTGAGAGAGACTTTCTGATAATCTCGCTGGTGGTATCATGTCTCTCTGTGAGACACTTAACTCCTGGTCCCTGCTGCGGTGACGAAGTCAGCAGTAACACGGCGCTTGGACTTGCTCTCGGGTCAGAAGCTGTGCAAGGCGCCCTTGGCACCCAGGCTGGGAGTTGCCAGCCCTTTTGTTACGCAATTAAACTATACCATAAACTCTTCAGTTCACTGAGGGGAGAGGCAGGAGGGAGTCGTACTCATTGCCTTTTTCCTTGTCTGATTTAACATTTCTTATGTCACCCTGGAATCCTTTGGTCATGTTGCAGACTCCTTGTGTGAACTAGTGCCATTGAGATGCCTTTTAATGAGCTTGAAAAGGATTGAGGAACGGGTGACTTTTTTAAAGGGTATTTGCATGATTTCCATGCCATTCCTTTGCAGTTCTGTGATAGTTTCCAAAATCAGTTTAATCTTGTCAGTCATATCTACTTGCTGTTTGAGGAGGAGCCTCAGAGAGAGGCACGGCTTCCAAAATGTCCATTAAGTACTGGACAGGTTAATGAGTATTTTTAATTTACTGCACTTTGGATATGTTGGGCAGGGATTTTCTTACCGACGGGTGCAGGCAGAGCTGTTTCACCAGAAATCCAGAATTACAGCCTGCTGCCTTTTGGTTCTAGAAGAGCTCTACAGGCTTTCAATTTATCACAGCATAATACTGTTCTTCAAACAAATCACACGCAAACTCGTATGCCTTCTCTGCAGTCAGTTAACTCCTTTGTAACAGTTGAGAGAGCATTGCAGCAGCAAATCTGGGTCACACACCCTGCAAAGGACAAACGACTACAGATGACATGTGCTTCTGTGCTTTCTGTTGCTGAAGAAGAGACTAAAATTAGCTTCCAACTCTTATTCAAATTAAAAATTGCCCAAGGGGAAAAGAACTAATTCTCAAAAAGACAACTGTTAACGTCTTAAACCCACACAGTCTCAACCACGCGTTACTCCAACTAAAGAACAGAAATGCAAAAATAAAAAGGCAGTAACCAAACTTCCTGGGAAGAAGGGGATTTCGATTTCCCTAGTGTAGCTCAGAAGGGAAATACAAATAAGGTTGCTGGGGACCCCAGACGAATGTTCCAGTGCTACACTCCACACAGTGATGCACTCCACACTCTTCACTCCGCCATCTCCAAAACATCAGTTTAGCTGTGGAGTACTGCCATGTACACATTTTGACAAAATAAACCTTAACTAAATGGGTTTTACAAGACGAATGAATGAATTGGCTGCTAGCACAACTTTGTGCAGGATCAGCGTTTTCCACAATCATTTATAAAAAGTGATTCTAGCAGACCAGAGAGTATGAACGTTGCTAAGTTGCTGCCTGATGCCAAATGCTGTCAAGAACACGCAAATTTGTTAATATAGTTTTAGATTAAGAAAACAAATCATATGCCCAGCTTAAGGAATACTGTCTATTTTAAGGCATAATCTCTTATTTTGCAGCACTGTGCTTAATGCAGCTTTGAGGATCACCTTCTCCAGCAGAGCAGATGTAGTGATTTTTTTAATGTCTCTGAATATTGAGGTTTCTTTCTAATGCTAAATAAAATGTTTTCCTAAGCAACAAGGTCTATATGGAGGTGAAGGCAGATCACATTCTACAGCAATAAAGCCTTATGTACAGTGTAAGAACAAAATGCAACTAATAAGAGTGATTATTACAAGTAGCTGTGCACAAAGATGAATTTCTGTATCCCAGAAAACATTAAACAGCTCTGCCTGCACTCTTCCTTAAGAGAATCCCAGCCTAACATAGCCTAAATGCAGGAAATTAAAAATTCACAATAGCTTGTCCAATATTTATTGGACATTTTGGAAGCCGTGCCTCTCTCTGAGGCTCCTCCTCAAACAGAAAGAGTTTTCATTGCCAAAGTGAGCTCGACCATGAGGTGGTGATGGCTGAAAAAGATCCAGAGGTGAAGATGGCACAGCTGGGAATTTGGCAGCCTCCGTTTCCTCCCCGGTGGGTGAGACACTGTGCAGTGATCTGCGTGCCTTGCAGCACTGCCTTTCTGAATGGGAAGCGAGGCCTGCAAAGAATGATCTCCGGCTCCATAATCTCCTTTTCTATGGTGTCCTCTCCGTTCTGGAGATAGATGGCTGCTTTTCAGCAGTCTCTGCTTAGATTTTGCATAGCTGTCTAGTGTGTCTTGGACTTCTGTAATTACTGTCCTTGGTGGAGCTGCTTTAACCATGATTCTGGTGTAGACAAGTCACTGAAACTTGAATTACCCAGACGTACGGTCTTTCTCTAAATAATGTCCCAAAACTATGGCCTGTGGGCATCTGTATCCTCTGTCACAGTGATAGAAATGTTAATGGGAAAAATATCTTTGGTAAACAGAAAAAGAGCTGTGTGAAGACCTTGGAGCCTGATGTTCTCAAACAAAATCTGCCTTGTTCTGGGGGACAAATTGGGGTCTGATGTAAAGACAGAAGGATAGTTGAAGAAGACTATACCTGTGTTTTTGTTTCTGCTTTAAAATGTTTAAAAGTTGTTGTTTTTCTTGGTTTATTTTACATTTTTTAAATGCTTTTATTTACCTTGTTTACCTTCAAACATTGGATGCCAAGGATCCGTAGGAGAACCTAGACTAATTTAGAGGAGAAGGTTGTGTTGAGCTCGAAGGTCCCCTTTTTAGGTCTCTCTGGTGGCAGGCTTTACGTTCAACTCGATAGCATTTCTTAATATGGGTAGTGTAATGCAGGCAGGGTTTGAATGCTGCAAGTGAGAAGTGTGAAGAATTCAGGGGGTGTTCTAGGCACCACTAGACAGAACTATATTGATTTAGGAGGAAATCCCAAGGAGGAAATAGTTCTTGTCAACTAATTACTTGAAGTTATGGTTGTGCTACTCTTGCAGATGTCTATAAATTAAAGTGCCAACAGTTGGCATCTGCCACTGTCACAGAGCTATAGGTCATCCTTCCTGTAGAATTTGGTCTGATGCCGGAGTGACTTACCTGCCATGCAAATAGTGAGGGAGCATTTGGGGGTCATGAGGAAAGCAGATGGTGCTTGGGAAATACGTACGTAGCCCCAGCATGGTGAGGAGATTGGGGACATAGCGTGGGACAGAGGGAAGCCGTGCCCAGCCCCCTGGCAGGCAGATACTGAGGGACTGCAGTACAGGAGTCAGAGTCCTGGGCAAAAAGAAGTGCCCATGAATGATATCGTAATCTGAACTGTCATGTGCGAAAGGTTTTCATGTGCTGGTGGTTCTTTTCATGCTGAAATTCTGGACTTCCTTGAATTCTGTCTCCAAGTTGCTATCTTTCCTCCCTCAATTCATGTGGAGGCATCATCTACTAAAACAGGGAGGAGGTCATGTTGATTTTGGGGAGATTTTCCTACCTCATAACTTACCGACAATGCAGCATCTGAGAAGTTTAAGTTGGAATTAGCTGACATTTTCCTACTCTCCCAGGAATTTAGGAGTCTTTGAAGAAGAGCCCATCTATGTGGGCTGAAGGTAATGAGCTTGAGGGATAATTGATTCTGTCTGGAAACCTCTATGCTGATCCCTAAAACCAGGAGGGAAGGTTTGACATTACTTGCAGTCAGTGGGATTTTTTTTTTTCCCCTATCTTTTTTTTACTGGATAGTTTCAACTCAGAGTAACTGAAGATGGATTGAACTATAGTACCTAATCAAGAAGATTTGAAAAGATTTCTTTTTCTTTACTTTACAGAAAAGGCCACAGATGGCTCCCTGCAGAGTGAAGACTGGACCCTTAACATGGAGATCTGTGACATTATCAATGAGACAGAAGAAGGGTATGTGCTATTTCAGCAAATGTTGAAAGGTTCATGAACACAATCTTCATCCAGTCTTACTCAGCATGTGAGGAGGTGCAGAGAGTCTGGGAGCAGATGCTCATAGTTTGAATGCAGTTTGTATACGAGTTGCTTAGTTTTCCTGCTCCTTAGACATTTCAGAAAACTACTGTATGATGCAGCACTTTCTGTGGTCGGTCTCTGCTTGGGAGGGCTGGCATGAAAAAGGTGTTGTTGGAGAGGGTACCGAGTTTGTACTTCTGGGGTTCTTGTCTTCAGCAGATGTATCGCTTTGCAGTGCTGCAATGTGAGTAATTCCAGCAATTGAACAGAGAGCTTCTCTGATACATCTCCTTTAGCATCAGAAAAGCTGTGCTGCTTGAAGTTTGCAGGAGAACTGACCACTGGTCTTATGCCCTGGGCTTTTTTATGAGCGGCTGTCAGTCTTTCCTGCTTGATCAACATCCTGCCTTTTTGAAGGCCTTGGGCATTGCTCTGGTCTTGACTTCTGTGATATCTTGTCTCCTTATATAATTCTACATGACCCTAGTTTGGTTGTAGTCAAGTAATCTGAAGTTAACACACGTGCTTATGTCCAGCTGGAAATTGTAAAGGATTCTTTTTCCCACAGTATATGGCATGTGAAAAGCACGTCTGAACTGTCTTTTAAAAATGGTATGTTTCTCCTTCAGTCCAAAGGATGCCATTCGAGCACTGAAGAAGAGGCTGAATGGAAATAAGAATTACAGAGAGGTCATGCTGGCGCTGACGGTGAGTGGGGACAGCTGGAATGCCTCAAAAGGGCAGAACCCTTTTCTTTTGTCATTTTCCTTTTCCTGGCACTCTCTTGAATGTACACAGTATTTGCATTAACAGCCACTGCTCTGCCCTTTTCTTCTCTTCAGTTGCCTCCTCAGTTCCTTGGGGAGAGTTGCTGGAAGCTTTGCATAGCATTTTTCTGACTCAGTTGGTTTCTACATGTTTTGGGGCTCTTATTCATTCCAAGTATTGACTGAGGAAAGTTAAAGTAGCCCAAATGGTTCTGTGTACCCTTTGGGGCTTTCCCTTCTACTCTCATCTTCCTGTGTCCAACCATTTCCCCACTCCAAGGCAACAGCTGTGGGCATATCTACAAGTGGGGATGATGAACTTGCCTTACTTTCAGCTTCCTAGGTAGCTGATGCACAATTTTCCATGTGAGTGGATCTCTGTAGAAGACTCACATTAATTTATGCTGGTCTAATTCCACTCAGTAAAGTGTAAATTATAGTCTGTGCATTTAGGCAGCACTGCTAAGGTGTGAGATAATTTGCCAGTGATCTTTCTTACAGTGAACTTTCTTACTGATGACTGTAGCTAGGGGTTTCCTGGGTAATGCAGTGCTCTTGAAGGTGTGGTGCTGGGCAGGCTCTGCGCCACAGCAGTCTGAGCAATGAGCAGCAGTAACTAGATCGAGTTCTACAGCTATGGGTAGGTGATCTGTATGATTCTTTCACAGAGCTCTTGTTGCATCTCCCTGATGAAGCGTGACTGTACTTTCTGTCTTTTTGCCATTTCCTATCCTGGATTGTCATTTTGACAGATTACCAAAGACCAAACCATGAGATTATCCATTGTGCAGGAAAGAGCGAAATTCATCAGGAATGAGTCCGTGTCATCAGGGCTGATGAAAGTAGCTGAAGTAGGAGAGTAATTACAGACTCCTCAGATACAGAGTCGCAGTGGTTATTAGGCATGGCTGTAAGGAGAAGTGACGCATTGGATTTATCTCCATGCTAATCATGTTCTTCAGAGAAAAATCAACAGCTGTTCTTCCATGGCAGTTGAATGGCAAGTGGAAGGTGCCTCTAGCTAGGTTGCAGGGGGAAAATGTCTCAAAGTATAACCTGTCAGAGCATTCACAAGGGAGTGTTTTGAATGAGTGAAGATCATTCACCTGAATTCCCAACTCTAAAACATGGCTTGTAGCTCAGAGCAACCGGGTCCAGCTGTGTTCCAGGTACATAGAAAATGGTGGAGTGCCACAGCATGATAATATCTCACTGTGACAGGATGTCCTCTGTCTTACCTGCTTTTGAGGTGATGCTGTATACTTAGCTGTTTGGCTGCGCAGGTTGGAAAGTTCTGCTTTGAAGAGAAAGAAACTTTATATTTCTTTACCTTGAAAACAGGCAAAGGTAGATCACAAAAGTGCCCGATATGTTAATTGTGGGTGAGGTACATCTAAATGTGTCTGTAGAGAGGAAGCTTTTTGGTAAAATTGGGGAAGAAAAGAAGAATTAAGAGTGTAAGTGTAATTTCTCCTCTATCTTCTCTCCCTCCCATAAAAAGCTTTAAAATAAATTAAAAAAAAAAAACCCACAATTGGAAACCAACCACATAGGTGCTGTGTGTGTGATCAAGCTTTGCTCCAACAATGAATGTTTTTCTGTGTGTGTGTAGGTGTTGGAGACCTGTGTGAAGAACTGTGGCCATCGCTTTCATGTCTTAGTGGCAAACCGTGACTTCATAGATGGTGTCCTGGTGAAAATCATCTCGCCCAAGAATAATCCCCCCACTATTGTCCAGGATAAAGTACTAGCGCTGATTCAGGTACACAGCTTGTCTCTGCTTCCATATGTTGCTGCCTGAAATAAGGACTGTCTGCTTCAGTGCTACGCATCGCTAAACATGCTGTCATCATTAAAAATGTGGCAAGTTTTTTGTATGTAAAAACAAACAATATATCCAGATTGGCAGGGAAGAGCAGACATGCACACACATAGATATTTTATCCAGGTAGAAATGTCTGGATTCTTGTTAGAGAAGTACCGCTCTACTCTAAAACAAGAGGACTTAATAAATGATAAATGGATGGCTTTGCAATTTAACAGTCACATCTAGAAGCTGGAGACCTACTTCTGTGATGGACTTGTCATCTGAGACCAGGAAATTTTAGAGGATTGCGCTTTCACTGTCAGTTGCAGAACACTTACCTTTCTGTGTCTGTTTCCCTGACCATAAAATGGAGCTGTTTCCCTCCATTAGAAAGCATTCTGAATTCTTTTTAAAGATGATTATAGAAAAGTAAATGACCATATAGGAGTTAAAATGGTTTTGGTGTCTTTTCGCTGGTTATTGTGCAGTAAAAGTGCGCTGTCACATCCTTGCCTGCAGTGGGGAAGTTCAGACATAGGCCTGTCTGCCACTTCTCCTTCTGTGCAGCATAACAATAAACAGCCATGTTAACTCCACAAACCATTAGCAACACATGAGGAAACATTGGTGCCTGCCTGCAGGAAATCTGACAATTATAGGAAGCTTTATCACTAAGCTCCTACAGGCTATTGCATACACCAGAGACGAAAAGACACTGCGTATTTAAAATGATATAAACCTGCTGCAGTGTTTCTTGTGGGAAAGTATTTACAAATGCGCAGCATAGTTTTCCAGAAATACTTCTGATTTTTGTGGCAAAGCATGCAGTTGAATTTCTGCTGGTTTATTGGTTATTTGGGTACACGGATAGGACATTGTTACAGCATGAAAATGTAAATAAGTTATTGCCAAACCAGAAATGGGCTGGGTGGGGAAATCAGGTGGGAATTGCACTGGGGTCTGTGGAGTCCCTTTACTTCTGGTCTCTGATCTCAAGGCTTTTTTAAAAAAAAGCACAAAAATAATTAAACTATTAAAGCAATTCTTGTGCAGCTGACTGAGCCCTCAGGTGTGTCTGCCTGCTTTGGTGGGAGAGCTGATGCATATGGTCACCAGGAGATGAGGTTACATACTGTCCTATAAAGAGAAACTGCACATATTTCCATACTGTTTGCTCTGCTACAGTGTTTTAGAGGATGTTGGTTATGTGGGGTCCTGGATTTAAGTGCAAGTGAAATGGAAGTGTTTGTAGCATAACCAAAAAGCTGCAGTCATTGCCTGAGTGTATTAAACAGAGCTTTATCTCAGTAGACTTAGTGCAGTAATACTAAAAGCCTCACTCTGGGTACTAAATGCCTTTTGGTATAAAAAGCCTAAGAATTATGAAAGTTGCCTGTGGGTGGGTTCTGTTAGTGTCGCTTTAGCTGGAGGTGGTAGCAGACTTTGTTTTCCAGATTGCCTGACAAGTTTGAGAAAGTGATTGCAGTCACTCAACTCAGCTGCCCTACGGACACGCACACCCAAAATATCCCGTACGTCATGGCCACTTTGCTCAGCTTAGTCTTTCCTCTTTAGAGCTCCCTGTAGTTAGAGTTAACTTCGTTCCAGGGGACTGATCTCTTCTCAGCTCTGCTCCACTGACATTACATTTATCCCCTTCTGTAGACTTTTTACAATTTGATATCAGGGAATTAATAAGAACAGAAATGAGAGGATTAATAGCACTTGGAAACATGGAAAAAAGCTGTACAAACATGGTCTTCAACCATACTACTCTTGTACTCCTGGGCCTTTACTTAGCAAGAGTAGATGAAGCTGCCATCCAATTTCTTACCTAGAGACTGGACTGTTTTGAGACGTTGGGCATCCTGAGTCTCACTTTCTCAACCTCCTTCCCAGCGTACATGAATTAGCGTTTATTACATATTGCTTATCCTTCCTTCGTCTTGCTAAAAGGCCTTGAAATATTCCTTATTGCTGTGCCGCTGGTGAGAGCTTGCATATCACCTCAGAGTTCATACCGCCTTGCTGTCCAGTAGCTGAGCACTGTCATCAAAGATGAAGGATGGGGAAACTTTTAGGGGCATGGCAAATTCTTCTGAGGGTACCTGTGTTAAAACGTGTCTGACACTGGAAAAATTGTCTTAGGATGGTCACTGATTTAGGGGCCAGATTTGCGATGGTGTGTAATTAACCTGTTTGGGCACACTGAGGTTCCAAGTGGGATTTATACAGCAGCATCCTTAATTATCTACCTTTGATGGTCTGTCCCAAAGTCCCAAAGTCTGTCCCAAATTCAATTCACCTCTGTCATATTCTTGTTTGGACAATGGGCAAGTCTCCTGAGCTCTGTGTGTAGCTCCTTATCCGTAAAGTAGAGCTTATATTACTGTTGTCTAGTCGAATTGTAAGCTGTCTAGGACAGGGATTGTCTTACAATGTCTATAGACAGCACTTAAGACAATAGTGCCCAGTCCTGGTTGTGACTTCTGAGAGACATGCTAATGTAGATAATGCTCCCAGCTCAGGTGAAGAATAATGCAAATGAAAGTGTCTCCTTTCTCCAGGGAAGAAAGTTGCAGAAGAGAGAATATATTAAAAAGGTAAAATGCAAATGAAGTGAGTTCACTACGACAAAATCTATAGGAAGCCAGTGAAAGAGATGATGCATTAGTATATCCTCTTGGGCAAACAAGCCTTGTTAAAAGTTGGGGGCAGCAACACAGCATACTTTTGCCTGTAAGTTTCTTTTGAGACATTATTAAATAGAGCATCCCTTGCTTAACATTTTTCGCTCTTACTTGCAAATAGAGTTGAAGTGGGGAACACACTATGTAGAAGCATCGTTCAGATGACTTCTTCTGTAAATCAAAAATGCAGAGAAGGTGCAAGGGTAGAGTTACTTGTACAGTCAATATCTCCATCAGAATTAGGGATGGTTTTGGAAGGTCAGTTCCAAGGAAACAGAATGGCTCTTTGCAGTGGGGGCTATTTTCTCTGGCTCACACAGGGCTGTTTGGACTTGCACTGCATCAGAACAGTTGATTAATTTACTCTTTAACAAAGCTGAGAAGCAAACTCAGTATTGTTAGCTTGCAGCTGATAATGGATTGTCTCCTGGGCACAAAGGGTGGGAAATGCCCTTTCCTAGAATTGAACGGAATAGGAATGTAAGTAAAATATTAATCTTATTTTTTATCTTGTTTTGCTATCTTTTATTTCTCTCCTCTCAAATATAAAAAGTGGTTAAAAACAGCTTTTAAAGTAAAAATAGTCAAAGAACTAGTGTAAAAGTGATGACTAAATGAATTAAGTTCAGAACCCACACACATGTCTCACAGTAGTTCTGGATCCAGCACACTGATACTCTACCTCACATATGTGGGAGCTTGGGGAATGCTTCATTATTAATTGAGTCATAATAATTTTTCCTTCCCCTAAATTTTTAATACTTGGCTAATTTCCAGCAAAAGTGAAAGGAGGTAGAGGCTTTCAAGATATTACACTCCTAGCAGCTTCATGAGTACAGGAGGCTGGCTAGCGAAGAGAAACATATAGTACTCTCACTGAAGGAAAAGCTCAAATGTGAATTGAAGTCTTTTTAGACACCAGAGAATTCATGCGGGAGAGATACTATGAGTGTTCTGGCTGTGGGAAATTCTCCCTTTAAACTTGTTCTTTCTGACACATCGGGATGTCTAAGTGTTGGATATGCTCCTTAAGAACCCAGGCTTCATTAGTTCTGCTGCTCATGGGACTGCATGTTTCACAATATAAGAACCTCAGAAACTACCTTTTTTATTTAAGTTTGGTCCACATAAAACACTGAAGAAAACTTGACAGCTGTGTTTTTTCATTGGCAACAAATAAGGGTGTTTCACAAAGTAAATTGAGATTACCTGAGATTATTGTAGGACTTTAAATTGATCTAAGCAAAATTCATAATCTTTTATACAGATTTTTGGTGGGTTGTTGGCCATAGAATATGCAAGAAAAGATCAGCATGCAGTCAGTGCTAAGTAGAAGAGATTGGAAGAGGCTTTCATTTGCATTTACAGATTTTGATGATGTCAGGGGCTAGACATAGCTACTGTGCGCTGGGTTCCTGTCTATTTTATATTTGAATAAAATGTGTATGTGACTGCAGGATCTTTTAGACCAGGTCTAATGATTACAGCTTGCCTTTCAAGCTGAAATACATGAAAGCTTTTATAGTCAGTATCTGAGGTCAGGGTGGAGCTGGAACTTCATTTGGAACCTTTATGGATAATCCCTCATGTTTTCCAGGCTTGGGCTGATGCCTTTCGAAGTAGCCCTGATTTAACTGGAGTAGTGCATATTTATGAAGAACTGAAGAGGAAAGGCATAGAGTTTCCGATGGCAGATCTTGATGCTCTGTCTCCAATACACACACCACAGAGGGTAAGCTGCAGTGTTGCAATTCCACGGTTATTCTCCCAAGATGTCTAAATAGTTGGATAACTACTGTTCTTTCCCATCCTGTTGCTCTGAATTTGTCTCATTTTCTCATTCTTGGAAGGACTTTTTTAATAGTGAAAGGGCATGTAGGAGAAGCATAATACAGCTGGATTTGACAGGCTGATAAGCTAATGGTATCTCCTCCCTGGAGTCAAACATGAATCTGAGAAGAGAAGAGAGTTTGGAGGAGGTTTGTACACTTGTCTTGTACCACAGAACCACCAGACAAATGCAACTAATTTGTTCAGAGAGACTCCAGCAGGATATATGATTGAGATTTACTTCTTTTGCTCAAAGGTGTGGTTGTTTCTGTTGGTGACAACACTGAACCAAGTCCTGCCTGTCTTTCAAAGGTGTACAGAGTCTGAATCTCTCACTGATCCCACAGTAATGTGAGATCTTCACACGTCTGAAAACTTAGGTCTGGAAAGTTGACAGAACTGCTAGGAAGTAACTTAATGATCACAGGTGTTCTGATTATTCACTCTGAAAACTGAAGTCAATGAATCTTTGAAGTGGTAAATGCAAGTGTTCAAGGACTGAAAGATTACAGTTCTTGTGTCAAGATTAATTAAATTCAGTATCTATGTATCACATCATCTTTTGTAAGCCTGCAACTTAATTCCTAGTCTAAAATAATTTATAATTATTTATCTTTGGCTCTTGTTTTTATTTTGCTTCTCACTTTTTTTGTAAAGGTAAATTGACTCAAATGCATGTGGGTTGGATCAAGAGATATGGGCGTGCATTTTTGTTGCAGCTGTCTGTTTATGGGCTGGCCTGCCCCTCTGTTCTCGTAACTACACTGACCTTTTCTACAAGGTGCAATTATGTTCTGTATTTGAGCATATTTGGCCTGAGGTTGCTGACAAAGCAAGTGCTGTCACAATTCAGCTTTTGAACTCCTGTCTTTCTGATGTGGCAGAGCGTTCCTGAAGTTGATCCTGCAGCAAATATGCACAATTCACAGTCTCAGCAAAGGATGAGCACCAGTTCCTATTCTTCATCTTCTCCAACGGCGTATTCTGCTCCTCAGGCCCCAGCTCTGAATGTCACTGGTCCCATCACTGCTAATTCTGAACAGGTATTGGGATGATGATTCTTTTGAGTGAGGCTCTTTTAGCAGATCAAACTAGAAACCAGTTTGCAGAGGAACTTTCATCTTAACTATTTTGACTTTGCCTCCTAGGTCTGGTTCTACTTAGTAATCTTTCCTCCTCCTGTTATACTGTAAAATCTAGGCTTTCGATTTGTATGTATGACCTCCTAATGGCAGCAGTTAAAAACCTCACAATGTGATATACCAGTCCACTCTGTGGTTGTGCAGTGGGTTAGCAGTTATTCTCATTATACCCCCTCCTTTAAAGGTACAGAATGTCTTGCAGATGCAGGAAGTCTAACAGGGAGTTAAGTCTGCATCCATAAGACCCTTGCAAATGCCCTAATAGAGGATCTTCTTTTCTCTCTGCAAAAATAAGAATTTCAGAGCCAAAGGTCCTGCTGACAATTTGTACATCTTTCCCCACGCTTGAGTGAGGTGTGCAAGGTGTACTGCAACTGAAGTCTGTTTTTAGCTGCCATTTTCAATTGCTTCCCTTCCATACAAGCATAGCACATCTGGGTTTTTTGTGATAGTGGTTCTATAAAGTTCTTTTCTTTTTCTGTTCCTTTTCTAAAATTCTCTGCTGGGTAACCTTTTACCTTTAGATTTTTTTTCCCTGCTAGAATGTCCAGAGCCTCAGATATCCAGTCAAACAGAACCAGACATATCACAAAGTCAGTTCTTGAAAATGATGTGCTTAGACCAAAAGATTATACAGTATTTTGCTGTCTTTTTACGCAAATCTAGATTGCCCGGCTGCGCAGTGAACTGGATATTGTTCGTGGGAATACAAAAGTGATGTCTGAAATGCTGACAGAAATGGTACCTGGGCAAGAGGATTCCTCAGACCTTGAGTTACTCCAGGTAACAGTTTCCTAGCAAATATGATTCTGATCCTTTCTGTGCTTGAGTTTATCTGTGGGGTGTGGTTTTTGTAGTTTACTTCACTGCCTTGGCTTGCTTTGTTTACATAATGAATGTGGGCTATGCTTGACCCTGGTTAGTCTCATCACTTGATGTTCTTCATTTGTTAAAGCTTCCAGTGACAAGGATTTCCTAACTTCCCTTGAAACTTGTTCCCGTGCTGCCTTCTCCGTGCAGCTAGAGAATTTTCCCAATGTTGAATGTAAGGTCTCCTTTACCACAGAGCAGCTTAGAATTGCTATAGGCTCTGTAAGCTCTGAGCATTTCTGCTTCTTTTACAGCCTCCATCATCACTCATACAGCGTCAAAACATTCCCAGTCATTGTGCAGGAAAAAAACACTCCATGTTTCTAGCTGTATGAAGTATTTCCAAGGTTCTGGGGATTCTTTGCCACTTAGAATCTTACATATGAGCTAACTGTCTTTCCAGAAGATGTGCTGTTGCTTCTCCTGAAGGTAGTGTCTTAAGGCAGGCGCCCAGGCGAAGCTTCATGCTGTCCGGAGGGTTAGACTGGGTAATCAGAAGGGATTTCTTTGCTGGAAAGTCTCAATCCACTGCAGCATTTATTATCTCAAGAGGGCAAATGGTATAAGTTGAGCTCATGTCTCAGGCTTCATACCTGTTTGCCTACACTGGTGGTAGCAGGGTGGCCTTTTGGCTGAGGAAAGTAATGCAGTACCACATGCAACACCGATGAGGAATACTGTGATCTAGCATTCCAGCTGCTGCCCTTAACATGCTATTTGCTTTTCCGTAGCTTCAGAAATAGGCTTCTGTTTTGACCCTCCAGCAGGGAGGATGGACTCCTACAGCCGCACATTTGGAGGAAGGCAGGGAATTGCTCTCTGTAATACATCAGAGTTTGAAATCCATCCAAAAACTGGTCTCTCCCATGCAGCGGTATTGTGTGTTTGTCTCAGAGCCATCGTGGCAGCTGATGAGAGGCATTGCAAGAGCTTTTCAGTTACTGCCCATTTGGGTCGGACTGCTCAAAACAAAAAAAGCTTCCAGGAAACCATGACAGACCAAAACAGCGTTGAACAGTTTGCTTACATTCAGAAACAACTACTAACATCTTGACAGCGTAACCTTACAGGGTAGCTTTAAGGTGAAAGAACTTGATCATAAAGTGGACTGACAGCAATGATTCTTTCTTCCAACTGGTTCCCTTCTTTGACTGATGCATCCAGAATCTGAATCACAGAGCTGGGGAGAACCCGTTTTTGATCACAAAGGATGGTTGGTCTTTTGAAAGCTGTTGAGCTGGGTGCTGCATGCAAGGACTCCTTGCTTTGAGGTTTATATAGCCCTCCTCCTTAAATAATTCCTGACATTTTCTCCAACAATCAAATGTAAACAGCTTGCTAGAGAGCCAGCTCTGAGCAGAATAGATAGGTACTGTCAGGCCTTTCAGAAAGGCAGCAAACAAACCTCTGAAATGTCACAATCTGCTTCTAAAGTGATGGGATCAAAACTGACATTGGAGAACACATTCCTCAAGCTGTTAAGGCAGCTGGATTGCACTAGGTGAAATTTATCCAGAGCTTAGGATGTCAGACCAAGGAAGGAAAACAAACACATTTTTGCTTTCATCCCGAAGGTTGTGTACCAACAAGTCATCCTTGTTTAGTGCTGAATTTTTGCTGTGAAGTGGAGCTGGGGGGGTGGGTAGAAGATGACAGAGGGACATGCTTTAGTTGAAATGTCAATGCTTATTGAAGTAAAACCGTGGGCCTAATCAGTGGCGCCATGCCATATGTCACGTTTCTTGTTGTAGTTCCTCCTCAACAGACCAGTTTTGACCTTTGGTCTTGAGGCCTTTCAGGAGTAAAGACTTGTGCTAAGTAATTGGTGATGGAAGACATGTCCTGGAAGCATGAGAATTTCTGGTTTTGGCAAACTCAAATCTAGATTTCTTGGCATGAGAGACTTCTACGCTAAATGCCCTTACTCTATATTCCTTAAATTTCTTCTGAAACTCCCCACTGCCCTTTTGCAGTCTCTTGTCTGTGGACTTGCTCAGTTGAAGGGAATGTTCAGTACTGAAGTGTGTGTGGAGTACTCATCTTTTCATGCTCCTGCTCCTTGTTTTGTGTTCACCCTCATGTTCTCGGTAGTTGGTAAGTTCTGTGTCCCCAACACTTTTTAATGAACTTTTTTTTCCCCCACTTGTTCCACCACATGCATCTTTTAGTTTTTAAGGGTGATATTGCCAAAAAGAGCAGATTGAGTTTTCCTTGAAAGGTATCTTCTAGAAAGCTGTTGTATTAATATGTTTTATTCTTAAAACAGATCACTAAAACATAGATATTTATTTTCTGAAGTGCTCAGAGTTAAAGAATCAGGATGTTGAATTGTAAATAGGCTCTCAAGGTTTTATGCCATCATCTCTTGAAGGGCATGTTTGATTAGATGTGCTTTTGGGTGACATTTAATCATGCAAAGATAGACTTGTCTTAGTGTTTCTCAGCTGGGGGATATGTTTGGCTGTGAACAGAGCTCAACTAAATTACTTATTGCTAGCTGCTTATCACGATGTGTGTGCACAATGCATTCCTCCTAGGAACTGAACCGAACCTGTAGAGCTATGCAGCAGAGAATTGTGGAGCTTATCTCACGAGTGTCCAATGAAGAAGTCACAGAGGAACTTCTGCATGTGAATGATGATTTAAATAATGTTTTCCTCCGATATGAAAGGTAGGACACCTTTTCCGTCAACTATTTACATTTGTTCTGGGTTTTCACCCAAAGTGAAAAAGTGTCAAATAGGTCAGCTGACAAGAGTTGGCCATCTGGGCCAATGGTCCAATGTAACAAAATGCAGAGAACCAAACCATTTGCAAAGTCTTTTTATGGTCTTCTATGGCAACATTCCTGTCTCAGTTGTTTCCTTTGGTACTATGAGGGTTTTTTTGGGGTGGGTTTTTTTTTTTTTTTTTTTTTTTGGTCCCAGCCACTGTGTTTTTGTGGAGCATATCCATAAAACGCAGGGCAACCTTGTGCAAAACTCTGTGAACTAGCAGAGGCTTGAGTCTGGAAGTCCCTGTTGTGCGGTGCTGTACAGATGTAGGGACTTGGGACCAAAAATAGCACAGCCACAGTTGCTAGTTCTACTTGCTAGCTTGAGCTCTGCAGAGATCCTTGTGCTGCTTCCTGGCTTAGGGAGGCTCCCATGAGCTCTCTCTGTCTTCTGATCTCTGAGCTTTCTAGTTCTAGTACTGGTGCAAGGGGAGCTGTCTGAGGTGGGCGTGACCTTCATGCATGTAAAGGGTTTTGTTTTTAAGTAACACTTTAAATCTTGAAAAAAGCTTGTCTTGCACAGACCTCAGGTTTTGAAGAGTTGGTTGGCGGGAATCATCCCCAGGGGTGGGACGTGGGTCATAGGACTTCCGACATGTTAGACAAAGGCGCCGTCAGCCGCATCTGCTGCCGTAGGTGACACGTGATACAGCAGTCTTGGGAAAGTTTAATCTTCCCCTTAATGACAGGCCTGGGGAGTGAGGCACTAAAGAGTACCCTTTGTTCCTTGCTCTTAGCGCAGGGCTTTGTTTCTCAAGCCTTTAAAAATAAATTAGACTCTAGATCTGTGAATCTGTGCTGTCACAGCAAAGGCTGGAAAGAAGACTCAGTGGCCTCGATTTTGTCTTTGATTTAGTCGTTCAGAGGAGATCGGGGCAAACTTTGAAACAAATGCTGGCTTTTTATGTGAAATGGTATGTGTTTCATGCACGAGCGTGATTCTGCAGGTGGCAGAGTGTAACTGTCACTAAGGCTTAGTCTGGTAACCCTTAATATTTTTTCTATTTTCCCCATCTGTGACTTTGCTGACTGGGGCTAATGTATTTGTAGTCATTATACACTGAAAGGTGAGCTGAGTGACGTTAGCGAGCTATTTGTGGCAGAATAGCTGCACTGGTCTGAGCGTTTCAATAAATTCTAGTTCCTCCTCTGCTATTCCAAAAGACCCACATTCATCACGCTGATTTCTAGTATGGGTACAGAGCTCTGTCAGTCACTCAAGCAGGAGCTCTGGCCTTCACTGTGAAGCCTTGGATGTAAACGAATGTGTGGTGAGAATTTTGTAGCCTTTGGGTGAGAAATATGAGGTGGGAGGTGTCTTAGGTTTCCAGCTAAGGGAGCTGGATTTCCAGTAATAGTAGACACCCACAGGTTCCTAAAATTGAAATTTGGGCCTGAATTTGTTTTTGCTGCCTTTTAAGTCTGCATTTTCCTCTGTTACATTAAGAAAACATTTTAGTTTACTTGAGATTCCCTGTTGTATTTTGTCTATCTGGGAGAAAACCCACAGGATTATACGAATGTTACGGGCTTTTTACTGAAAAGAGAGGCTACATGTGAAACTACTTTTAAATGAGGAAAAACTCTAGCCTCAGAGAAATCATGGTGTTTTTCCTGGTAAGGAAGGAGATTGGACTGGCCTCAGAGAGGCCTTGGGAGGAGGTAGTTCCCCCTGCTCTTTTGAGTTTATGAAAGCTGGGCTTAGGTTTGCGGCCCCAGATGCACAACTGGTTGGGGAAGGAGTAGAGAAGAGACCAGATCTTGACTAGCCAGACTTCGTCCCCTAAGAAGTATGAGGATTTTTATCCAACATCGTTACTTTTCGTTCTTCAAAAGTACCAAGCTATTTGAACATAGGCTCTGACAATCTTTGAGCTGACCCAGAATGTTTTAAGAAATGAATCTGCTAAGCATTGTTTCTCTTACTGCCTGGGTAAGGCTCTGCTAGCATGCATATGGCTTCTAATTTACATGTATTGCAGCAAGAGGGAGCTGTTAAGTGGGAGTAAGACTTGCTGCGGTGCTCAGTTTATTTAGCTGGGAGCATCAATCTTGCTGCAGTTCCTCCTGTCCCTTGGCTAACAGAATAGGCTATCATGAAGCACTTAATGAAAAAAAAAGGCAAAGACAAATCCTATTTTTCAGGCACGTGTGTGCTGCAAGATCAGATTAGTCAACTTAATATCCACATTTGCTAAGAATGCAATTTCTGCAACTATACTCCCTTTGTACTGGCTTGGAGTTAAAGCTTTCAGGGTTCCCTCTTGAACCAACAAAAACTAAGTTCAGTGGCAAGCATGATTTTGTTATAAACTTGTGTTTTTCATTGTTCATTGGTGGCTTTGATAGTCTATGTTGGGGGTTTTTTTTGTTTTTTTTCTAAGCAGATTTGAACGATACAGATCGGGACGTTCAACACAAAATGCCAGCAATGGAGTAAGTACCTAACTCCATTTATTATATCAGCAACTACACCATACTAGCCATACTGATACCACTGGTATCAGACTTTTTATCTGTCCAGCCCTATGTCCTGCCTGTAGTGGCTAATAGTGGATACCAAGAAAAGTGCATAAGAATGTGGCAAACCTCAGATGACAACTTCTAGCTCGGGAAGATGCTACACTAAAACATCTCTGTGTTTACAATCCCTGATGGATTTTTTTTTCCTCTGTTAACTTTTTTGATTGCTTTTGCATCCATGCAGACTTTAGACATTCACAATGTCCTTAAGCAGTGAGTTCCACAGTTTCACTAAACTTTTTTACATATTTATGTGAGTATGTATATATAATAAATAATTTGTTTACATTTTAACAAGTCACTTAATGATTTTTATCTGATGCACTTAATCCTTCTTCACTGTGTCTTACCATACTGCTGTTCCGATTTATTTTCTTCATGCCACTCATAATTTTAGGAACCTCTCTGATCTCCTTTTTCAGCAGCCCATTTCCAAGCTGAAGAGTTACAGTTCTAATTATTCTTTCAATGAAAACTATATTATAGTTCTTTTATAGTATTCAAGATCTGAGTTCATGAGTTTTTTTGGTGACTGACCCATTTTATTTTGCAGTCTCACCATTGTATTCAAGAGACTGGTTCATTTGGCAGTGTGCAAGAGAGATCTTTTTAGGAAGCACCCATTATTTTTTGGTGTTTAATGTTGCACTGCAAGAAGAAATCTCTGGCATGTGTAAACTTGCTGTGTTTTTTGTGTCCCAACAGGTACTGAATGAGGTGACAGAAGATAACTTAATAGATTTGGGTCCTGGCTCTCCAGCTGTAGTGAGCCCAATGGTCGGAAACTCAGCACCCCCGTCTTCACTTTCTTCACAGCTTGCAGGGCTTGGTGAGTACCTGATCTAAACAGTGCTGATGAACATGAGGCTGCAAGGCATGGACTTCTTCAAGCCTGACCAGTCTGTGGGCCTTGAACAGTGTGCAGGGGCTGCTAGATAATCCAGGTGTGTGATTGTGGGAGCAAGTCTGAGTGGTTGCTGTGACCAGCCTGAACACCAAGTGCAAGCTCTTATCACAGTGGACTGTTGGGATTTATGAGGAGCCATTTTTCACTTGTGGGTCAGGAATTTTCTGCTTGCTTTGGCTCTCTACTACATGATTAATGTTGCCATGTAGCCTTCCGAAGGTTTGGGTACACGGCTTACAGGATTAGGAGGACCTTCCCACTCCCTGGCACTGTAGCAATCTGTAATTGGGAACCAGCCTGAGACACAGGCAGGGATTTATTAACCGAAGGGGAGACTGAAGGAAAGGGTGCAGGTTCTTGTTCATGGTAAACCTTGTGCTACTACTTTTCTTTCTGCTTAGATATAGCTCTCCATGAAATCAATCTGGTAAATGTTCTTGATTCCCCTTCTACAAATAATACTGGAAATCTTTGGATGAAAGGCTGTATGAAACTGTTAGGTGTTTTACATGAAAGCAAACCAAAGACTGCTTGATAAATCACTTGATTTGACTGAAGGTTCTCCACCTCCTCCAGCACTGTGCCCGTATCATATCACTTGATTTGAAACTGTTGGTTTCTCAGTCAATAGCTGAGAGACAACATTGTGGAGAAGACTAGTATCCATGCCCAAAATTTTGGACCATATTAGTCAATAGTAAATATCTCGGGATGAGATAGGCAGCAGGTGCACACCAATTCCAAAATGCTGGCTTCTTGATGAGGAGTACTTACGGTGTGGTGCTTCCAGGAGGAATAAGACAATCTCTACATTTGTCTTTTAAGAAATGCATGCTTAGCAGCCTCCAGCCTCTTCTGAACAGAGCTGTGCTCAGTGCTGCAGCTATTAACTAGACGATATCTGTAGCTGTCCTGTATTGTTAATTACTTCCTCTGTAACGAACGTATGGTGGTGCCTGCATATGGTTTGCTATTTCATTGGTTTGCTTTTTTTGCCTCTGGATGCAGACTTGGGTACAAACAGCGTCAGTGGCACACTCAGCTCTCTACAGCACTGTAATCCTCGTGATGACTTCGACATGTTTGCACAGACAAGAGGCAGTTCCTTGGCTGAGCAGCGAAAGAAGTATGTTGGAGTTTGTCTTTAGTGCTGTTTGACTCCCAGCATTGCTTTTTTCTAGGGGCATAAATCTGAAACTTCTTGACTTCATTCCAGACTGAAAAAGTAGTTTTGGTGTATGTTTTTGTGCTTTTAATCCAGTCCCTATCCTGTTGGTCATTATTAGTATGAACAAGTGGAGAAGTTCCTGCTGCTGGGCAGAGCAGACTGTCTGAGTTATGTTATTTCACTGTCTTAGTTAATGAGCTCACTGGAAACTTGGAAATGAACTTGCTTTTACTTCCACAGATGCTTCCTCTCAGAAAGGCTTGACATCCCATCCACCCGACTGGTGCTTGAGACATAGGAGCATAAGTGTCCTTCACCTGAAGGTCATGGATATACTTTGGTGACTGAATTACTGTCATCAAGGGCTTGGAAACAGAATTACCATCCAGTTAAACTCTCCCTTTGGCCCAGACTCTCGCAGGCTGTCAAGGCAGCGTAGATTGCCCGGCTGCCATGCTATCCCTAATTTGTTTATATGCATAGGGCTTGCATCTCTAGAGCTGCAAATCTGGCACTTTCAGGGGCATTTAACAGATGAAATTATTTTAATGTAAAATAAGCCTGTTCACTTATTTAAAAATCCTTTGATCCCTGTCAAGTGATATTCAGTAAAAGACACACTCAGGTATATTTCTTTCATATATTATTTCTTGCCTCCTTCTGGTTTCAGATTCTAGAGGAGGTAGTGGCTACCAACAGTCAGAACATCATCAATATCTTGCCTCAAACTAAGAAGTGTTGTTAAATATTTTAGCTCGAACCTTAGCAGATTATCAAAAACTCACCAGCTCTGGAAAACTTGAGCCAGCAAATTTATTAGGATCTTTTATTTGCAGTTATCAATATAGCTATTGGTACTGCCTCAAGTGTAGTATCAGTGTTGAGAAGACGTGCTCTGCTGTAGAGGCGTACATTACCACTGGAGATTTCAGGCTGAGCACCCTAATGTATAGTCAGAAAGGAGATGCATTGCAGAGAGATCTAATGGAGGTCCCTCTGTCTGTTGTGCTAAATGAAGCACAAAACTTGTCTTCCCACGCTGCACCTCTATCTTCTTCTGTGAGCTAATGGAACAAGTAGCACACATCAGTCCATGATTTCACGAGGGAGGCTTGCTATATCTTACTTGGATTGTACGCTGTATAAATGGAGCATCAGTAAAGATGCAAGTGTGACTTTGCGCGGTATGTAGGTGAGAGCCTCTGGGTGCTGTGCTCAGAGCTTGGGAGAAACCAGCACGCTGGGGGGGAATGCGCTCCTCCCACTCAGACATGCAGCTGAATTTATGAGCAGGTGTCAGCATCTGCTTCAGCTCATGGTTCACCATTGTGCTCTGAGAAATTATGCTATTGCCTCTGTCACCTGACTGCTGCATGCCCCTTTTGCAATTTAAGAAGTTTTTTTACACATCCAACCCCTGTAAATGGTGCATTTCTTTGTATGCTTTGCTGTAGTTGCTTAGTTATGTTTCATCTGTCTTTGAGTCTCCCTGTGCCTCCCCTCATGCACACGTCAAATTCAGGCTTCCAAATGTCATCTTCAGAGCTTTGCAAAACGTATTCCTTAATCAGGCCTCTTTTCATAGTCCCCTGGAAACTCTTGGACATGCTTATGATGCCTCGTAACCTGTTTGCCAGTCTTACTCTTTTTGCTTCAACATGCTCACTGAAACTGATGGATGGTCTTTATACAGAGCGTACTCCTCTTCTTGGAATACACTTAGTACATTTGAAGTCTTCTTAAGAAAAAGAATGTGCTTTCTGATTTCCAGGGGGGTAAATCAGAGTAGCAAGCGTGTTCTGCATGGGTGACTGCTGGACTTCCTTCTAGTTTTGTGGTTTGTTCCTTTCTTTCAGCGTGACGTATGAGGATCCACAGGCTGTCAAAGGACTAGCATCTGCCCTGGATGTTCGAAAACAGAACACAGGAGGGGTAGGTCACTGCTCTGTGTTTTGTTATCTGAAGCCCTGTGTGGAATCCACGCTGTAGGCAGCTGCTTTGACCTAGACTTCTTATTCTGTATTCCAGTGACATGCTAGTACTGGCTATTTTGAAATTGATATCTAGGAGCAAGTACTTGCTCAGTAATGATCTCTAGAGAGCTGCTACTTAGCACACCAGCCTAAAAGACTTCAAAATCATAGTGGGTAAATTCTCCTGTGTTCTTGCAGCTTGCCTGGGGGGTCTGGCTCTTTGACTGGAATCACTGCTGAAAAGAATAAGTGGGGAACGTCTTGTGAACACTGGTGTGCATTTGTTTGGTTTGGTTTTGCTTATGAAAATTGGTGCATTCTTAATCTACTAGACTTTGCTCTGAGTGTACGGATACACAAGCAAGTTACAGGGGGAGAAATTATGTAGACTTTTAATGTTTTATGTGCCTTGCCATAAGTGCCCCTGCATGCAGTCTGTTCTGTCTGTCCCAGGGCAGGCTCCTGCTATCTTGTGTGGGCAGAAGAGGCTCGTGCACTGCCACCTCACAGCAGCTGATGCTAGAAACATGTTTGAGAGAGTGAGGTTGGCCAGCTTTGTCTGCATACCTTGGTGAAGGCAGAAGTTAAAAGAGCTTTCAGATCGTCCCTCAACCCCTTTCTACCCCTAGTTTTTTAAAACTGTCCTGCTCTTTAGTACTCAGCTGTGTGTAAGCTTTTAGATGACTAAGTTCAGAGCCTTTTCCTAGTCTAATTTTGGTCTGTACTGACCACTAGGGAGCATGGCAGAGCCAGTGTAGCATGGGAGAGCTAGTACAGCATGCACACGGCTCCCTCTATGGAGAATTGCCTCCCCATTCCTTGGCTGATCCCTCCCTGGTTCTTTCATAAGTTGAAATGGGAGTGCTCAGGGCAGCTGGCATGCCTGGCAGCTTGTGCTCTGAGCCAGGGAGAATTTGCTTTTGGAGCCAGCTGGGGTCAGATCATAGCTGCCTGCCTGCCTGCCTGGGCCATAGTTCAGTGGTAGCAGGGCTTCAGCAATGATTTTTTAAGGAGCATCCTCCCACCCTGCAAATCTGTCTGCTTGTTCCTATCCTTCTGCAAAAAAGGGTTATTTATAACCCAGATCATCCCCATGACCAGTTTCAAGCTTGGCCCCACAAAAACTCATGCCAGCAGTACTTACTGGGGTAAGAAAAAGGGGAAGCATGGGGAGGCAGGGGCAGGAGTATATGAAGGGGGGTGAAAGAGGAATTTCTGAAGCCAGTGTGACAACCCAAGCCCCCAGTATCACTGAGCTGTGTTATTGTCAGGACCTGGGAAAGGATTTGAGATTCTGCTCTTTGTTCCTGACTAACCAAATGCAAGGGGCTTGCATTTAGCTACTGGTCAAGGGGGCTATATTCCCTTGGTGGCCACAGGGTCATGTCCTTATTTATTAACGCTTTTGTTCTCAGCCAATTCTGCTTGAGGCACCAATGAGATGTGTCATTCACACCAGCAAAGCTGCTGCTCTGCCTGAAGTGGTGTCAGTTCAAAGGGCTGTGTCTGAGCTAATCTTGACGGTCAAAGTTTTTTGGGGCAAACACTTTATGGGTTGTGGAACTTTGGGCTCTGAGATGTTGTAGAGACTTTCAGCCTCTTTTCAAAGGTCCTGATGATTGTATCAAGTAATCAGAATAGCTTGTTTTGAAATGCAGTCTTTTGGAATTGGTAAACACTACTTTTTGTCAAGTGTTATGAGGCTTGTGGCTGTCTCTTCTTAAAGGAAATAAAAATTAAACTCTCCTAAAGTTACCAGCCCCAGCATGTGTAGCAAAAAACTGGCAGTGCTCAGTAAACGAAAGACATGCGTTAATTTGGGTAGAGAACTAATTTAAGAATAGCTCTAGGGAGGAGCCAGAAGCTTCACAACACATTCTTCACACACATCTTGTTCCAGCACAGTTGTCCAGTGGTAAAATTCAGCACATCCGACATTTCTAATGTAGTCATTCTCAGAATGGTCTGTAGAGAGATGGCTGATCACGTGGCATTAGCTGTCTTTTAATATGATTTAGCAGCTGGAAACAAGAGGAGCTAAAAATACAGTTTTCTTAATATTGCTTTTCCATGTTGGGAATTGCTTTTGCTGCCACAGAGTTGTTGCATGATCACAACTGGGAGGAGAGGTGTCCAAGAAACAATTCTCTGGTGTTACACAGATAGTAGATGAAGTTGGAGTGATTTTTGCCCCTGTTTTTTTCTCAGCACAAGTACTGAAATGAGGCATAAAAGATTACAGCTGATTCTCATTATCTGTGGTAATGGGGACAGGAGAGGTATCCCATGTATACGGGTATCTGGGTAAACACATCAGGGGCTTTCTGCTGAGCTAGCCTAGTTCTGGCAGGGCCGATGGGCTGGAACCACTGTGCTCTGCCGGTCCCAAGCAAGCCACTCCAGAGCTAGAAATTACTCTGCTTCTGGGCCCTGGCTCAGAGATGAGATGCTGAAGGACAAGAAGCCATCTTGAGAGTCTTTGTGTTGCTGTGCCATGCGGTCTGCAACCTGCAACCTGCTCAGCATTGCAGTTGGATGCATCAGCGGTCCTTTTAACCTCTGCCGCTTTTAGAGAGGGGCAGTTTGAAAGACTGCCAGAAGACTGCAGCAAACTGCCATTACTTACCCTCCTGCTCAGCGCCATCATTAGAGCTGTCGTACTGCTAGTTTTTGGGGCAGAGTCTGTCTGCTGAGATCAAGGAGGTAAGTAGGGCGTGCTGCAACTCACAGCTTCATAAGCAAGGGAAACTCCAGAGCGCATAATGTAAGGGTATCCATTAAAGTCTGACTGATTTTTAGTAGCTTGTATAGCCTACATTTTTTCTTCTTCTAAGAAGATGTCAAACATCAGCCTCAGTATTAGTGTTTTTGTTTTTTTTTTTTTAATATCACTATTATGGAGGAAGTGCTAAAATTCTGTGAACTGTCTGTAGGAAGTGCAGAGGTCGGGGTGAGGTCTGTCCCTCCACAGACAGAACTGACAAGCAGCAGAGGGGGATACAGCTGCTGCCAGAAGCTACTGCAGGCAACTCTGTGTGTGTATGTGTATGTGAAGTTTTTAACTTGATGCTGTTACATTACTTTATCACGGGTTGTTGCTGTGGTTTCTCTCTTTATGGACCTTTCTGTTCTCAACACAGAGGAGAGGTAAAGGTGGGAACTCAGACATGGAGCCCATAGACAAGTGGCTAATTACACAAGGAATGGTGAGGACTTCACCAGTGAAGCGATTCCTACTGCCCACCCCAGTCCCTTTACCTAGAATAACTATCCTCCATTCACCTCTTGTCCTGCCCTACTGAACCACTTAAATCAGACAGTACAAGGAATTATTTCCCATCTACATCATTACCTGGGGCAAAGGGAAAGATTTGCACTGATTTCTGGTTTATACAACACAAAGGCCTGTAACCAACTGAATCATTTGTAGGATCCTGCATCACCTTCAGAAGAGGCCTGGGGATCCAATTGGTTCCTTATACTGTCTTGATTTATTTATGCAGTATCCACTTTTCGAGGGATAAACACAAGTCTCACGGATCTTGTTCATAAAGAGGACAATTTCTACACGACTTTAAAGCAGCCTTTTCTGGTAGTGCTTAACTTCGTGGACTGGAATAAACATATGGAAGTTGTAGGATCATACCTAATTGAATTGAGTCATGCAGGGATAATTCTTTATGAAAAGAAGGGAATTGGATAACTGCTACCCAGATTGACATCTTCTACCCCGCTGGCATTAGGATTCAGACTCCAAAACGTACAACAGTGTTTCTGGCTTTAAGGATTTAATTCCCATGTCTAGTGATGCCAGGGCTCTGATAAAATCAAGCTTCTGAAGATCCCTGAATCAGTGCACATTTTGACCTTGTTCGAAGTTGTCCTTCATCAACATGGTTGCAGAGAGAAGTTCAAAAGCGTGCTTTTAAGTGCAGAAGTCAGAAGTAGATAAAAAATATCTTCAGCTATGCCTTAAAGCCAAGTTCTAAGACCAATTTTGTATTTTTGGATGACATAACCCATCACTTTAAGTGTTTGAGATTAGTACCAGTAATGTGACCTAACTGTACAAAGTCCTTCTGAGGCAGTCCTGACTGCAGCTGAGTTCAGAAGGGTGCAGTGCAGAACTCACTTTGGGCTGGGGTGTGCTTGCAGTCCAGCATGTGGGGC